>NC_046158.1:109100704-109201581 GCF_011064425.1 Rattus rattus | reverse complement strand
TTTTTTTTTTTTTTTTTTTTTTTTTTTTTAATAGGCTCCAGGATCGAACTCAGGTTGTCAGACTTATGTGGCAAGAGCTTCTCCCTACCAGGTTGTTCTCTTTTATCCATTCTTCTAATGTATTTGACATGTTAGAATAGCTATATAACAAGTATTGCGACCCCCCCACACACACACACACACACAGGGGTTGGAGGGAGAGAGAATGATGCTAATGATGATTTATAGTAATTGGCAAGATTTCCATTACTAATCTGTCTCATTCAGTCAAGCAATTTTTCTTGTTTTATAGGGATACTGACACATAACTTCTATCATTGTCCTCCAAAGTTAGTGACATTCACCCTTCCTGGGTATGGGGGGTGGGAGATGATGTGCTTTCTTCTTAGATCAGCTGGTGATTATACATTAATATATGTCCTTCCACATTGTTCCCCAAAACCTTTAGTTTTCTCCTTCTCTACCCAAGTATTTTTATGTTTTCATTGTTGAAACTTCTTATTGTAAAGCTAATGTCATCAGAAGTAGAGTTTTTCTCATTAACAAGCCCCAGTCATACCCTTGAGTTACTGAATTTCTAAACCTGAACCATCCAACACAATCACTTCCTTTACAGTTCATAAAGAAACAAAGCTCTCCATGGTTGTGGTTAGGAAAGTACACTGTGAGTAAAGGAATAAAAGAAAAGTATGTAGGAGTGAAAGTGAAATCCCCACATAAGAATGTTAGCATTGTTTGCTCAATGTTTACAAAGAGTGCCTTGATGAGGTACCTACACAGGGATCCTTTGCTTGAATCACCCTGCAGTTGGGTGATATAGATACCCATACAGGAATTAAAAGTTGTTGATAGCTTCAGAAGGAGTATTGTACTGTGGAATATTTGTTGAAAGAGGAAGGTGAGCTCAGGAGATGATGTGAACAAAACTAGACAGTGGTTTCCAGTGGAGTGATAAACAAAGACATGAGTGCAATAAGAGATATAGGTCTAAATTTTTATTTTACATCCATAGATAATTATCAGTGTCTCTGTGTACATATATTACATATATGTGAGTAGAGTATTGTGTTTTTATGTGTGTATGTATTTAATTTCCTTTAATCTAGAAGCAATTAGGTATTAACTTATAACGAAATAATCCAAACTGAATGGCATGCCAATTGGCCAAATCCAGAGTATTTTGAAGAAATGAATATTTCACTACATGGAAAATCAAATATATGAATTATACTAGTATGTTCATGAGTAAAACTCACAAAAAGTCCAACAATTCCACATACCTTCATCATAAAGCAAAAGCAAACAGGTGCAGAGAATTATGGCAATGTCATCTTAGTCCACTAAGTTTTGGGACATTTCAAATCATATATATCTCAAAAAGACACACTAAAATTTTCTGCTTACTCTCAGGTGATTTGTGTTTTCTCAAAGTTCACATTCGAAATTATACTTCCCAGTACTACAGGCAAGATGTCTGAAGAGATAATTAGGGCTGGGGAGAGGAAACCTAGATCTTCAGTGTTATAGTGCCTGGTAAATTACTCACCAATATGACTGGTGTAAATGTCAATGAAACTCAGGGACATGGTCAGTATAAGGCAGGTTGAGAAACCCCAGAGTGGCCATCACCTTTATCTCTAATTTGCTTCTCATCCATAGTGAGATTGTAAGGTGTCTGAATTAATCAACATAGTTTATGGTACTTTGCAGACCTACCTAGGGGGTTTTCCTGGGAAAATACAGAGATACCTAACCATTAAAGATAAAATAGCAACAGATGAAAGGAATAATTCTGTCTGAATTTAAAATAATAACATTACTAAGCTTATTTGTAGGAATATTGTGAGGAAGCTGCAAAAATGAAATGTCCCAGTTTAGCATGGGTAACAATTCCCAAATACCTCCACCAGTGAAGTCTGCAATTTCACCTCCTATAGACTCTACCTCATGCCATCTGGAGCAAGATTATATTTAGCTGTGGGAAACATGAGATGGTTGGTGGAGAGAAATCCACATGAAGATCAAAGACATTTCCTGTCCTTCTGTTAGGTAATGTTTACAGGCCTGACTTTGGAGGGCCCCATTTGGTTAATTAATGAGGCTCTTATCTGAAGATAGAAGCAAGATGGTAACTCTAGAGAAAAGAGTTCTAAAACAATGCTTTACCATGAATGTATGTCACCAAAGATCCATTGGTTGAATATATTCAACATGACAAAACAAAATACAAAATGAGAGGCATGATATAAACAACTGGTGTATAACCTTCAAATATGACAAGATGTGATAGTTAAGGAGAGGTTACAAGAATATTCCAGACCAAAAGAATACTGAAAGGTCTGACAAGGCAGCTAGATCATTCTGATATATCATTCATCATGATAATAGGTGGCATAGTGGGAGATAGTTATGGATGTGAAGACTATACTGAAAATGCATTGAAGTTGACGACTTGATGTGTGGAGTTACAGAGAAGAAAGATAGTAGCAGGATGTAGTAAAATCTATAAATATTGTGGCCATCGTGATCACACATTATTAAAAACATTCAGGTGGAAATTGGTTGGCTTTTTTGCCCCCTATGGGTTAGATTCATTTTTCAAAAATTTTAAGACAGTACTATCTTATGGGCATGACATAGCCATGGAACTGTTGAGTTCTAAACCTCCAGTGATACTTGCATATAAAAGTATCTGTGCAAGGAATACTACTCTCTCACAATTCAATACATACTGATTTTTAATGTAGGCACAAATTTATAGTCAAATTTCTCTTTTAAGATTGCTTTCATTATCTCCTATATATTTTGATAATTTTGTATTTTGTTCAATTCTAGATTTGTTCTCTTTTTTATTTGTTTGATGATCCCTTTATCATTCACTAGTATGCTTTCAACTTCATGGTATTGTGCATGTTTTAGATTTCTTTTGTTGATTTCCAGTTTTATTCCACCATGGTCATGGAGAGTATTAAGAGTTGGTTTTAATATTTCCATATTTGTAAAAACTTGCTTACTGACCTGTTGAATAGTCTAGTTTAGAGAATTTCTTTATGCTGCTTGGGGAACCTCTCATTAAGTGTTTGAATCTGTAAACATGTATTATATTTGTTCGGTTATGTAACTGCATCAAATGATCCTCTTTGTTTGGTCAGGATGATTTGTCTTTTGGTAAGTGTTGAAGACAGTTACCATTATTGTGGACTTTGTCTTGGTTTTTACACTTACTAGTATTTTTTAAAATGAAAACTATGTACTTTTGCTCAATATGTCTATGTTTTCAACTGTAATATCCACCTAATGGATCATGTTCTTAATCAGTATAAAATGAAACTCTGCATTTCTACTGAGCCTTTTGGTTTGACATCTAATTTGTTCAATATGAGAACATCTCAATGTGCTTAGTTCCTAGTCCTATTTACAACAAATGATTCTTTTCCTCTTTTCACTTTAAGCTTTTGGTTTACTTTTCTGGTAAAAATGCCTTTCTTGAAGCCAACAAATAGATGTGTCCTTTTATAATATCAATTGAATGTACTAGCCTGTCTCTTTTGATTGAGAGATTAAAATATTAATATCTAGAACTCTTACTGTGGTTTGCATATTACTTTCTGCTTGTAATTTAATTTATAATATTTGACATTTCCCTATTTCTCTCTATCTTAATTATTATTTGAAAATAGCTAATGGCCTCATGTGTTTGTCTTTCCCTTTAGTATAAGGAATATTTTCTAACACCATCTTTAAATCAGCTTAGTGGCCATGAATCCCTTAAATTGTTTTAATCATGGGAAGTTTGCTTTTCCCCTTCAAATATAACTGAGAATTTGCTGAGTACAGCATTATGGATTGACAGTTGTTATCATGAAACACACCATTCTGTGATATCCTATCTTCATGGTTTCTGTTAATAAATCTGCTTTTATTGCCATAGCCTGCCTTTATATGTGATTTAGTGTTTCTCCTTTGTACCTTTCAATGTACCTTTCTGTTTAATATACTTAGAGTTTATAGTATAATATGGCACAAGAAGGTCTGTTTTTATGTTTTTGTACACGTGGTTTCTAAACTCTTCCTCAACCTGGCTACACATCTATTTCTGAAGATCTCAGAACATTTCTATTATGGTTTAATTGAAAATATCTTATACCGTGGTGAGCCTAGCCTTTAATGGCTGAGCCATGGTACATTTACACAATGGAGTATTACTCAGCTATTAAAATCAATGACTTCATGAAATTCTTAGACAAATGTATGGATCTAGACAATGTCATCCTCAGTAACCCAGTCACAAAAGAACCCACACATGATATGCACTCACCGATAAGTCAATATTAGCCCCAAAACTTGGAATACTCGAGATAAAATTCACAGGCTACATGAAGTTCAAGGAGGAAGACCAAAATATGGATTCATCAGTCCTTCTTCGAAGGAGGAACAAAATAATCACGGGAGTAAATACAGGGACAATGATTGGAGCAGAAACTGAAGATAGGCCATCCAGAAACTGCTCCATCTGTAGATCCATCCTATACGGAGCCACCAAACCCAATCACTATTGCTGATGCCAAGAAGTGCTTACTGTTAGGAGCCTGATATGGATGTCTCCTGAGAGCCTCTATCAGAGGCTTATGAATACAGATTAAGATGCTTGCAGCTAACCATCAGACTGAGCACAGGGACCCCAATGGAAGAGTTAGAGAAAAAACTGAAAAAGCTAAAGGGGTTTGCAACCCTATTGGAAGAACAACAGTATCAACCAATCAGACTCCCAGAGCTCCCAGAACTAAACCACCAACCAAACATTACACATGTGGGAACCCATGGCTCTAGTTGCATATGTAGCAGAGGATGGTATTGTCTGGCATCAATAGAAGGAGAAGTCCTTGGTCCTGTGTAGGTCCTGTGTAGGCTCCTTCCCCAGTGAAAGGGGATGCCAGAGTGTTGAGGTGGGTGTTGGAGGATGTGAGGGAGAGCATCCTCATAGAAGCAGGGGGAGGGGTATGGGAGAGGGGGAACCAAAAAAGGGGATAATATTTGAAATGTAAACACATTAAACTATCCAATTTAAAAAGTTGAAAATAAAAAAAAGAAAATACCTTTTGTCTTTGTTATTAGATTCTTCTCCCTCTCCTCTGCTCGAGGTCAATAGATTTCATCTTTTCACAATGTTCTTACACTTCAGATGTTGTCCTAGTTTAGTTTTGGTTTCTGTGATAGAAAAACTGACCAAAAAATATTTGGGAAAGGAAGGGTGTAGGTGCCTCACATGTTACAATACTACATTCACAGAAGCCACAGTAAGAGCTCCAGGCAGGATTGTTAGGCAAAAACCTGGATGCAAGAATGAGTTAAGAGAAGAGACCATGGAGAGCCATGGAGAACTCTGCCTAATAGCTAATAGCTTGATGCCTGGTTCAGTTACCTTTTTGTACAGTTCAAGCCAATGTTCCTAGGGATAACATTTCCACAGTGGAGAGGGCCTCTCTACATCAATTAGCAATCAAGAAAGCACTCTAAATACATGGCCACCTACTACTCCAATGAAAACAACAGTCCCCTGAGGTTCCCTCTTCCCAGGTTTTTGAAGTTGACAAGTGAAACTAATTATAACACACATTCTATTTACATCTTCTTACAAACTTGTCTTAGTCATCCTCAGGATGCTCCAATTTCTTTATCTTGTTATCTGGACCTAATATTCTGTCTTTCATTTTATCATTTCTATTCAGGAAAGAATAAAGAAGTTAAACAGCAACAAAAATTTAACAAATAACATAAAGTGAAATGCATAAATCACAACATAAAAATATGTAAGAAATATAAAAAAGAAAACAGCCTGTGAACTTTAAAAATTGCCAATCCTAGACTAGTAAGAATAAGTTAAAAGAAATTATGGTGAGAAGATTAGAAGGAATACTATCGCCATGCTGAAAGATATGAAAGGAGACAGAAGTAAACTCCTGGATTAATTATGAATGTGTACAACCTACAGTTTAGAAAAAGAACAGCTGTATTAATATTGTTTGAACTTGACATACAATAAAAAGAATATGGCTCTTGAAAACACAAAAGCAATGAGTCTTATTTTTCAACCCAACTCATAAGTATCTCATTTCTTGGAGAATTGATATAATTAACATTTATGAATGCACTCTTGGAAATATATAAGAATAATATCTAGCATGTTGGAAAATGATATGAAGTTTACTACAAAAGAGATGGGACTGGGAAATATTATATCTTTCATCCTATTTTTCAAATAGAAACCAATGTGCAGCCATATCAACTTCTCTCTTGTTCTGACTATGTCAATGTTAAAGGCAGAGGAGACTTTAAGTGGAACTGGCACAAGATTATCATATATCCTTAGTGGTAACATTGCTCCACAAGTGGTGACTCAGAGAGAATATGGTAAAAACATCAAGAAAAATGGTGTTTGATTTCTCTTGATGGTCCTCTTAAAAAGGTAAGCTTTAAGAAATGAGTGTTGTATTTAAATTCTTGGTCATGTCCTATCCCTAACTTCATTCTACTTATCTGGAATATTAATGCACAGTCATCTTGCAGTCCTTCTTATTATAAGCAGTGGTTTTATAGACTATGGTCATAGAGTGACTCCATATAAGACACTAGACAAGACAGAATTAATGCTCTTACTCAAAATAGAAAAACAACCTTGAATCATTTTCTATTTCTCGATAATTTTGTCTATTTTTATACAAAACAGTAGATACAATTACCAGATTTTTTAAACATATATGTCATTATATTTTCTTCTTTGTCTTTGCTCACTATATTGCCCCAAGCTTATGGTCTCTAACTGGTTTTTTCATCATCACCATCTTCTGAAACTTTACTCTTCTTTAGAAAATGCTCATAAAATAGTTACTGAGGATACTTTTGGTGATATGAATAGAGATTAAAAAATTCTTATACACGCTCAGGATCTGGAGTTTTTCTATCCCCCCACTCCCCAGGGGAACACTGAGTTCTTTGCCTTTTTTCTTGAAGGATTTGCCAGAACTATGACTTTTAATGATTAAGTAAAAATAAATTAATTAATCTGCTTATTATTAATTAATTAATTTAAAAATAATAGGAAGATGTTGGGCTCTGGCACAGGGGGCTCTACCATGTAGATCTCTCGTGTTGTTAGGTGCTCAGGTTAGGGTGAGGTGGAGAGAATTCAGGCAGTTAGGGGAACAGTTTTTGCTGCCCCCAGCTGCTGGTCCTTCCCTTTGTGCCACTACTGCTTTGGTTGCTCAGGCCTGGCTGAGCCAGCAGGAGACTGACTAAATGGCAAGGGGTTCTGGGGAGCTTCTGCCAGTGAACTGGGGAAAGCAGATTTCTTTCCAAGTGGCAGTGTTACAACTGTTAAAACAGAAGCTCTCAGACAATGGGATAATACCTGCACACCTTTAATTCACACTTCATCTGTGTATCAAGGGGCATGGTCCTGTTTCTATGACTGATCTGTCTTGGGCCTATGTAACCTGTGGTCACATCCTCACCTGTGGAGGAGGGGCATGGTGCATTGTTCTAGGTGACTGGTCTGTCTCATACCTCTCTACAGGAGTTGGTGGGGAGCTGCAAATAATGAGGTCCTGATCTGGGAGGCTGGGAAATCACCTGCTGTCATTTTTAGGGTCCCCTGGTATTCAACCTGTCTCAACCAGGAATCAGTGTACCTTACAATGCCTGCAACCCCATGGGAAAATATCTAGGTAAGTCTATCATCAAGAGTATTCTATTGTGAACTGTGACTTGGAAATTGATGAATGTGGATCCCAGATGTATCTACGTGACGCCATGTATCAGAATGCTCTTGAAGATTACTTCTGTGACTGTGAACCTGGATTCCCTGGAAACTACTGTGCACTCAACCTTGATGAATGTGTCAGTCAGCCACACCTCCATGGAGGTCTATATGTGGATGTAGGAAACTAATACTGCACCTGCACAGGTAGTGCAGTCTCAGATGCATACCGTGAGACTTTGATTCCTCTTTGTTGGACAAAGACTTGTCACAATTATGCTATACATGAAGACACTGTTGAGAGCTTTATTTGTCACTTCTGGCCTGAATATACAGGTGACTTGTGTTAAATGGACATAAATAGGTGCAGTAGCAACCCCAGCCAATTTGGGAGGGAATGTGCCTAGCTACCCACAGAGGTTCTAAACAGACATATTGCAGGTCTGCCTTCTTCCAACAACTACCTTGGGGCCTCAGGCTATGTTTGTGTTAGTCACACTGGATTCATGTACAGAAGCCTAGCATAACTATCCTCTGAGAGGCCCCATCCAGCATCTGACTGAAATAGATGCAGAGACCGAGCTTGATAAGTCCTATAGGAGAGTTGAGGGAAGGATTGAAGAACCCAGAGGACGTGGACACTCCACAAAAGGACTAACAGAGTCAACTCATATGAGTCCTTGGGGAATCCCAGAAATTGAACCAGCAACCAAACAGCATGTTAAGGCTGGACCTAGGCTCCCTCACATATGTACATATGTGCAGCTTGCACTTCATTCTGTTCCCCCAACAACTGGAGCTGGGTCTTACTCTAACTCTGTTGCTAGCTGTAGGTCTTTCTCTCCTAACCGAGCTGTCTTATCTGGTCTCAATGGGAGAGAATATACTTAGGCCTGCTATGACACGAGACTAGGCCTAAGAATACCCGTCCTTTGAAAAGCTCTACCCAGCAGCTGACTGAAACATGCAGAAACCTAAGGCCAAACATTAGAAAAAGTTCAGGAAATCTTGTGGAAGTGTTGGGGGAAGGATTGAGGAAGCCAGAGGGGATAGGGACTCCACAAAGAGACCAACAGTTTCTGTTCGGGCCTCCCAGAGACTGAATCACCAAACAAAGAGCAACCATCACCTGGAACAACAGGATAAAAATCCAGGACAGCATAGAAAAATGCTGCTTTAAAAATAATAAATTATTTGTTGTTTTATGGATAAAACACAAGTTAATATGTACAGTGAATAATTAGTAGCTCCTTCAGCAGCTACTAACTACTGAGTGTTCCTCAGCTAGTGGTCAGGTACCAGGAGCACTTCTCCTCTCCGTGCTGGAATTTCTAATACTCTTGATCTTATGAATTGTATGGGTAGCTCCAGCCACTGGGAGTTCACGTGTGTGACAGCCGTGTCACCTCCAGAAGCCAGCCTTGCACATCTCCCTCCAACCCCCAGACCTCTAGACCTTGAGCATGTCCTAATATGAGCTTCAGCTCTATTAGTGGTCTCTGGTTTTGTGTTTGTTTTATTTATTCTTTTGAAATAGAGGCACTCTATGGAGACCTGAAATTTTAAATTTTTCTGTTCTGACTAGGAAGACCTTAAACTCTGCCTTTGCCTCCCTCCCAAGTTCTGGGAATAAAGTGGTGCCACCACTTCTGGCTATGGTAGGTTTTATTTAATTATGTTCAAGAATATTTTAAGGATTTCAATGTATAAATATTACAAATAATCAACTCTTCCTATATAAGATTTATATAAGAATATACAATGATTTGTAATGGTTCATAATTTTGATGTGCACTAATCAAAAGTGGAAGGAGCATATTTTAATGATAATCATTATTAGTATTTTTAATTCCATTGCTTTGTGAATTACTTGAAGCTTCTATGAATAAAGTCCATTTACTGGTAAATAATTATGACTTAAGTTCTTACTTTTCATTTCTGGTTAGCTGTTAGTGATGGTGATTATTAACTTACTCTACTTACCATTTGTCCGGGTTGGAATGAGGACAGCTCCCATAGGCTTAATAGTCCTGTTTGGGAGGCATGGCTTTGTTGGAAATGTGCCACTGGGGATAGGACTTTTTGTTTCAGAGCCTGTGCCAGGCCAGGACTCTCTGACTGTGGTCATCAATCAGGATGTAAGGTACAGGTAGAGCACCATGACTGTCTGCTTCTCACCATGATGACTGAGGGCTAACCATCTAAAACTGTAACATAGATCCAAATTAACTGCTTTATTTTATGAAAGTTGCCATGATTATAGTGTCTCTCCACAACAGAACAGTAACTAAGATACCATGACACATATATCATCAGAGAAGTCATTTATATGCATCCCATCTAATGCCATAGGCACCAGTTCTGAGAACTGGCTAAGTAAAATATGAAATACAAACACAAATATTCCCTTGGAGTTACCTTTAGCATCCCAGTATTTACAATGAAGGTGAAGATGCTAAAAGTGAGCCCTCAGCACTGCAGATGCTACAAAGGAAGTAACTGGTACAACCAAACACACTGTGGTCTCCTGGAGGTTTTCATCACATGTTGAATTGCTGTGTATGACCAATTCTTGTAAGGCTGACGGTAGTAAAGTGCAACATCTTCAGATTCTAGGCTGCTGATGGTGAGAGTGAAGTCTATCCCAGACCCACTGCCACTGAACCGAGCTGGGACACCACTGGCCCTGGTGGAGTCACTGTAGATAAGGAGCCAAGGAAGCTGCCCTGTTTTCTGCTGATACCAGGCTAAGTAGCTGCCAACACTCTCACTGGCCCTGCATGTCACAGTTGCTGTTTCACACAGAGAAAAACTCAGGCAGGCTGGAGACTGTGTTGTTTCTCCAGTGATATCTGAGACTGAAAATAAAAAAGAGGAGTCATCAGTGCAATCTAGACCACCCTTGTCAACTTCCTGGCAAAACTTGGATCTTTTCACTTTAATTGGCTTTATGGTAATATAATTTAGTAGTGTTCAGAAATTTTCTATCTATGTTCAGAATTAGGTAGGTTCCCCTCACCTGTGATCCACAGCAGAAGGAGACAGAGAAACCAAGCCAGAGTTTCCATGGCCCACGGTTTTCTCTCTGAAGCAGATCATACTGCAGAGTCTTAAGTCACTGTTATAAACTCTAGATAACAGGAGGTCCTTGCAGACATGCAAAGCAGTTGGGGAGAGATGAGCTGGGCCTACAGCTGGAACTCCAGCTGCAGAGACTTCTCTTCCTTTTCTCTTCACTTAAGTAACTTATTCCCACAAGGGCACATTACATAAACACGTTGACTCTGTCCGATGGTAGAATTGCACACTTGACTTCACATAATTTATCCCTATTTCTTCCTTCTACACTTTCTCCTTAGGCTCAGCCACATGGGAGTTTTCATAAGCTTCTTAAAAGAACAAATATTTGTGGTCCCATAGCTTACCGACAAACATAGACATCCCAGTAAATGTATGGTCCATAGAATGGAAAAGGGTTGACCACACATTTATTAGTGTTTCAGATTCTTTGTTTGCTCTAGTGTCTACGAAGGCAACAGTGTTCTCATAATAATTAGTAAATAAAGCACTCAAGGTTGAGGAACAATGTATGTTTAAGAAATATTCTGGCTGTGCAGATGAAGAGGACACTAGCTATGATTTCTCCTAGGAGGAATGAGCAGTAAGAGAAATGTCCAGTAAGTTGGGGTCTTCCTAGTAAGTTATCTTCCACTTAATGCAGCTTTTTCATGATGCACATTTAAAAACTGTCCCAAGATCTGATCTTCTTCAAAACATGAACAAGATCTATAAACACACACAGATACACCATTAATATATGTGTAATGTACAATGTACACAAATAAGCTAAACTTGATTTTCTATTTTTTGTTTGAGCAGGGGAAAGGCACCAAACTTTATAAGCCCATTTGGACTGTATAAGCAAACCGTAATATAAATGTCTTCCCATGCCATATGAAAGTATGATATGCAATAATAAATGCTGAGGACTCCATAGCCAACAAATTTCATTGACTACACATAGCTGATGTTTATGTCTCAGCCAGTCTCAGAGCTCTCCCCATGTAGAAGAATTGGCATATACATTAACTGCTTTATTTTTCTTCTGAGTTTTTTCATCATGTCTACAATCAAGATTTTCAGGAGGTTTTCCCCAGTCACATCTGATTCCTGTTGAAATATGGGCAAAACTTCTCCTCCAATGTAATATATTTCCTCACTTCCACTCTGGTGTTATCACATATATAGACTAATATGGTTCAGTAGTCCTTCTAAAATCCAATGCTTTTCACCAGCTGTATTACCTGGCCCATCGGAATTTTTAAAACTTAAGGTCAATAAGGTGTTATTTCATCTGTGTCTGGCAGATCCCATATCTCCTTGCTGTTGTACAAGCATCTTAGTTAGACCTTTTTACAGTTTTTGAGCTGTAGGATTGTAAGGAGTAGCTGTAAAAACTTTATGCCATAATACCTTAAAATGTGTATATAATTTTTAAACTCTAAACACAAAACTTATTGCATGATACTGCATGAAGATGTCATTACTAAATATATTTTGAGTTCTTAACTCAGCATATTCTTTTTATATTGCTTTCATCTAGCATAAAATAATTTTAAATGTAGCAGGTTAAATGAATGAAACTGAGACTATAAGATTTATTTAATTAGCTTACAACACAATACCTGGCCAATGACTGATCTATTGTAATCCTCTAAAGTAATTTAGTTATCTCACAGCCAAAATCTCTGAGCTATGTTCATTTCAGTATTGGTTTAGCTTACTAGGCTTTAAGTGTGTTTATCCATAATGTCTCTAAGACTGCTTCTTTGTGGGAAATCTCCTTACATTCTTCTCTCTCTCTCTCTCTCTCTCTCTCTCTCTCTCTCTCTCTCTCTCTCTCTCTCTCTCTCTCTGTGTGTGTGTTTCTGTCTCTCTCTCTCTCTCTCTCTCTCTCTCTCTCTCTCTCTCTCTCTCTCCCCCCCTCCCTCCCTCCCCCCTTCCTCCTCCCTCTCCCTTCCCTGGATGAGAGAAGACCAGCCTCTTCTCTCTTCTGTCCAGCCTAAACTAATCAGCTTTTATTGACATGTCAGATAATAAAGGAGAAGCAAAGATTACACAAACTGGGAACAGGAGATATTTGGAATAAGCATTACAAGATTTAAGGCCAAAGAAATCAGCATTTGAATAATACAAGTGTAATCTTTATACAGTGCACAAAACACAAGGCCTATAGGGAAGCCTCTGGCTTTTCTTGCCATTCCCAATCCCTATGCAAACACTCATCACCAACATCTGGCCAATGGCCCTGCTGCACAGCAGGGGCTCTTAAAGGAGCCAAGTACTCAGTCTCCCACAATCTGCCACCCTTTCTCGAGGAAACCACCTTCCACTTGGGACTATTCTCAGGCCTAAAGCTTGGATTCCTAGCTGCTACATTGTATGTCAAATCCCTGCCTCAAAATAAAGAAATAAATACATAAAGTCCTCAAAAAAAAAAAAAAAAAAAAGCTGGGCTGGGCGGAGGGCACATGAAAGTCAGCCGAACTTGTAGATGAATGTGCATAGATACATGACTAAACCATTTCAGTAACTAGGTACAGATTAGTGTCTACAAGCATATGTACAAAGGTCAGATTTCACTACAAAGAGCAAAGTTTCACTCTGGAAAACAAGGCAAAGTCATTCTACTCTCCTGTGAGTATAGAGATCTATGCTCTGTTAGAGTTTTGTTGCTTCCACATCTAGAATACCAGCTCCACTCAACCTTCTGTATGTGTTTCTACACATCTCACTTTCTTAATTCCAGAGTTTCATGACTCAGAGCTTGTTCCACTTCACCATTTTAACATCAGCTCATCCTTTTGGAAGCAAAAGTCCTCCCTAGACAAAATACTTCTGCTTGTTCTTATGCACTATGTATTGTAAACATGGTTATTATTCAATCAGAATACCCCATCCAACTGATTCCCCAAGCTCCCTGTCTGTGAGCCTCTGCATCAGTTTCTATCAGCTGTTGCTTAAAGACTTTCAGAAGATAGTTATCTAGCTCCTCTGTGCAAGTACAGCAGAATATCACTAATCGTATCAGAGTTTTCTCTCTCTCTCTCTCTCTCTCTCTCTCTCTCTCTCTCTCTCTCTCTCTCTCTCCTCCCTCCCCTCTCTCTCCTTTCTCCCTCCCTCCTCCCTCTCTCTCTTAGTGGGTCTCAAGTTGAACTTGTCATTGGCTGATTATTCCTTCAAATTCTGTTTCATCTTTACTTCCTGAATATATTGTAGGTAGCGTAAATATTGGGTTGAATGCTTTGTGGGTGAGTTGATATCCCCATCCCTTCCTTAGAAGAAATTCATGGTTGCAGAAGGTGTCCATTTCAATTTTCATATTTCCCATTGCTAGGAGTATCAGCTGTGGTCACGCTCATAGATTTCTGGAAGTCTCCCTTGTTCTAAGTTTCTGTATTGTCTTCCCTACCATTCACAATTTTAGTTCTCTCTCCCAGTTCTCTCTCCACCATTCCTCCCCGCATTTGATTTTTCCTGTTCCCTTCCTGCCTTCATCTCCCACACTGTATCCTCCCTCCATTTAGTTCCAATGTCTTTTCTATTTATGATTCTGGGTGAGACTCAAGCATGTTCCCTTGATCTTCATTGTTACTTAGATTCTTTAGGTCTGTGGACTCTAATATATTTATTCTATACTTTAAGTTTAATATAAATTTATAAGCAAGTGCATACCATGTATGTCTTTCTGGGTCAGGAAGATATTTTCTAGTCTCATTCATTTGGCTGCAAATGTCATGATATCATCATTTTTGGTAGTTGAGTAATATCCAATTGTATAACTATACCACATTTTCTTCATTAATTCTTCAGTTGAGAGGCATCTTGGTTAGTTCCACTTTCTGGCTATTATGAATGAAGCTGCTATGAATATTGTTCAGCAAGAAGCCTTGTAGTATGCTGAAGTATCATCTGTATGTATGTCCAGGAGCAGTATATCTGGATCTTGTAGTAGAACTATTTGAAATTTCCTCAGAATCCATCAAACTGATTTCAAAAGTGGTTGTACAAGTTTAAACTCCTGCCGGCAATGGAGAAGTGTTTCTGTTGCTCCACATCCTATTCAGAATGTGATGTCTCTTGAGTGTTTTATTTTAACCACTCTGAAGGATATAAGATGTAATTGTTTAATCATTTTGCTTTGCATTTCACTGATGACTAAGGGTATTGAGAATTTCCTTAAATGCTTGTCAGTCATTAGAGATTCCTCTGTGGTGAATCTGTTGAGCCCTATAGCATATTTTTATTGGAATGTTTGGTTTGTTGGTGTCTAGTTTTTTGAATTCTTTATATATGTTGGATATTAGCCCTCTGTCGGATATAGGGATTGTGAAGATTTTTTCACATCTAGTCGGCTATCATTTTGTCCTATTCCTTACAGAAAGTTTTCAGTTTCACGAGGTACTTGATTTTAGTGCCGAAACTATCTGGGTTACTTAGTTATACTATCATATCATTTGCAAATATTAATACCTAGTCAGGTTCTTTTCCAACTCATATCCCCATTAATTTATTTTTTGTTGTCTTATTGCATTACATCTTCAAGGAATATATAGAATATATACAGAGAAACTAGACAGCCTTGTCTTGTCCTTGATTTTAGTAGAATTGCTTTAAGATTCTGTCCATTTAAATTGATGTTGGCTATTCGCTTACCATATATTGCCTTTATTATATTTAGGGATTAAATTTTATTCCTGATCTTTCCAAGATTTTTAATCATGAAATGGTGTTGGAAATTGTCAAAGGCCTTATCAGCATCAAATGTGATGATCATGTGGTTGTTTGTTCAGTTTGCTTATATAGTAGATTACAGTGAAGAACTTTCATATGTTGAACCATCCTTGCATTACAGGAATAAAGCCAACTTGGGCATAGAAGATGATGTTTTTTATGCAATATTGGATTGAGTTTGTGAGTATTTTATTGAGTGTTTTTGCATAGATACTCATAAGCAAAATTGGTCTGAAATTGTCTTTCATTGAGTCTTTGTATGGTGTACGTATCAAGGTGACTTAGACCTCATAGAATGAATTAGGTAATGTTCCTCCAGTTTAGGTTTTATGGAATAGTTAGAAGAATATTGATATTAGCATTTTTTGATGGTCTGGTACAATTTGCTACTAAAACCATTTACCCTGGGCTATTTTTAGTTGTGAAACTTTAATTACTGCTTCTATTTCCTTAGGGATTATGAGGAAATTTAGATTGGTTACCTGATATTGGTTTATCTTTTATAGGTGATATCTATAAAGAAAATCATCTATTTAATTGAGATTTTCCAATGTTGTGGAGTGCTTTTTTTCTTTTACAACCCAAACACTGCTTTCCTATCAGTCCCTCTCACAGAGTCCCTCCTCCATCTGTACTTTCCTTCCTCTCTAAGAAAATAGGGCTCCCAGAATATACCCAAACAAGGCTCATCAAATCTCTGGAGGATTAGCATTGTCTTCCCCAAGGAGGCCAGCTCTTTGCTACCCACTTGCTGGACACCTACGTCCAACATTTGTATGCTCTTTGGGATCAGTCTCTGAGAGATTCCAAGTTAGTTGATACTGTTAGTCTTCCTGTGGGGTTCCTATGCACTTCATAGCCTTCAAACCCTCCCCAAACATAAGGATCCCTGACTTCTGTCCCAATGTTTGTCTGTGGGTATCTGCATCTGTCTCAGTCAGCTGCTGGGTAGAGCCTCTCAGAGGACAGCTATACTTGGATCCTGTGTGTACATTTAACAGAGTATCAGTGAGAGTATGAGAGATTAGTGCTTGCTCATAGGATGGGTCTCAAGTTGGGCCAATTGTTGGTTGACCATTCCTACTGTCTCTGCTATATCTTTATCCCAGCATTTCTTTTAGATTTCACTTTGGGTGAAAGGTTTTGTGGGTGGATTGGTGTCATTATACTTCTACTAGGGATCCTGCCTGGTTACAGGAGGTAGCCTCTTCAGGTACCATGACCCCACTATTAGGCATCTTGGCTAAAGTTGTTGCTGGGAATTCTAAATATTGCACTATCCCACACTAGATAGGGCACTGCAGGCTAAAGGGCACCAGTGGGCTGTTCTAATCTCAGCAAACTCTCTGGCCTAGAGCCCCCAAAATCTCTCCACCTGACTCACTATATTCCCATGGCACATCACTGCCACACTTCCCCAGGCATACAAATTCCATGACTGTCTGGTGTACCCTGCCACTTTACCTTTCTCTGGAACTCAGTTGAATCATTGTGTGAAGGAAAACATCACACAATCTTAGTTTAGAATCAACAGGTAACACAATTGCTGGGCATAACAACTAACATCCTAATTAGTAAGCCATACTAAGTTAATTCCCTGGTGGGCCTCTAGTTCATTACTTCTTGTACCTCAAACTCTTTCTCTCCAAAAAAAAAAAAAAAAATCCACAAGTCCCTTTTCTCCTATCTTCCCCTCTCTGACCTAGAAGCCCTTCCTATTCCTTGCCCACAGATTGGTACCCTGACTTCTTTATTCATTAGGGGAAGGTCCTAGCCACAAAGTCCCCCTGCATTTACTCCTTGGAGTGTCCCCCATCCAAGGTTCTGGAACTTCCTAGAGTTTATCCAAAGCTACCAACCTCAGCAGCTTCAGATTTCCATTCAATATCCTGGCCCTATGTGCCTCTCTTCTGTCTCTACTAAATTCTGCCCTTCTATTCTTCTACCTGAAGATATCCAGTTAGACCAGCATCATTCGTTGAAAATACTTTCTTTATTCCATTCTATGATTTTAGTTTCTTTGTAAAAAATCAAGTTTCCATATGTCTATTGGTTTATTTCTGGGTCTTCAATTTTATTCCGTTGACCAACCTCTCTGTTTCTGTACCATTACCATGCATTTATTACCACAATACCTTTGTATTACAGCATGAAGTCAGAAATGGTGATTTCTCCAGAAATAATTTTGTTGTTCCTGAGTGTATTGGCAATCCTGGGTTTTTTATTTTTCCATATATAGTTGAGAAATACTCTTTCTAGTTCAATAAAAAGCTGTGTTGTAATTTTGATAGAAATTTCATTGAAATTGTAGATTGCTTTTCACTATTTTAATCCTACCCATCACCAATCCATGAGCACAGTAGATTTTTCCATATCCTCATATCTTTTTCAGTTTCTTTCTTCAGTGAAGGACTTCTTGAAGTTCTCATACAGATCTTTCACTTGTTGGAAAGTTAAACCAAGATATTTTATATTATTTGTGGCTATTTTTAAGAATGCCATATAGCCATTGATGATTTGGATAAAGGAAGGCTACTGACTTCCTTGAGATAACTTTATATCCAGACACTTTGCTGTAGTTGTTAATCACTGGTAGGTGTTGTCTGGTAAAATGTTAAGGTTGTTTATATATACTTGATATCATCTAAGAATAGTGATACCTTGAATTCCTCCTTTCCAATTTTTATCCCCTTGATTTCTATTTGTTCTTTTATTGCTTTAGCTAGAACTTCAAGTACTATATTGAATAGAGTGGGCAGCCTTTTATCGTTCCAGATTTTTGTGGGATTGCATCAAGTTTATCTCCATTTCAGTTGATAGTGTTAATTAGCTCACTGTATATTTAGGTACTTTGAATCCCTGATCTTTCCAAGACTGTTAAAATAAAAGGGTGTTGGATTTTTTGAAGGCTTTTTCAGCATCTTACAATATGATTATTTAATTTTTTTCTTTCAGTTTGTTTACATAGTAGATTATGTTTATGGATTTTCATATATTGAACACTCCCTGCATTTCTGGGATGAAATTCATTTGATCATTGTGAATGATGTTCTTGTATTTAGTTTATAAGAATTTTATTGAATACTTTTGTGTTCATGTTCATAAGGGAAACTGATCTGAACTTCTCTTTCTTTGTTGATTCTTTGTGTGATTTGGGGAGCAGAGTGACTGTGGCCTCACAGAATGAATTAAGTAATGTTCCATCTGTTTATTTTTGTGGAAAGGTTAGCGGAGTGTTGGTATTATCTCTACTTTGAAAGTGTGTAGTATTCTGTGCTAAAAACATCTGGTTCTGGGCTGTTTTTGATTGGAAGGCTTTTAAGGACTACTTCGATTTCCTCAAGCATTATGGGGCTGCTTAGATAGCTTGCTTGATTTTGATTTAACTTTGGTGGTATCTGTCTAGAAAAGTATCCATTTCTTTTATATTTTCCAGTTTTGTGGCATACAGGCTTTTGAAGTAAGATATAATGATTGACTTTTTGTTTTGTTCCTTAGTTTATGTTGTTTTTTCTCCCTTTTCATTTCTGTTTTTGCTAATTTGGGTATTCTCTCTGTGCCTTTTAGTTAGTTTGGATAAAGTTTTGCCTATCTTGTTGATTCTCTCAAAGAATCAGCTCTTGGGTTTGGTGATTATTTGTATTGTTCTTTTTGTTTCTAATTGATTGATTTTAGCCCGGATTTTGATTATTTCCAGCTATCTCCTTCACTTGTGTCTGTTTGCTTATTTTGTTCTTAAGATTTCCAGTGTACTATTGATTTGCTAGTATGAGATCCCTCCAATTTCATCATGAAGGCACTTACTGCTACGAACATTCCTCTTAGCCATGCTTTTATTGTTTCCAATAAGTATGAGGTAAGGAATTATTTCAATCTTCTTGTATCTGTTGAAACTTTTTCCTGATTATATGATCAATTTTGGAGAAGGTTTCATAATTTGCTGAAAAAAAGTTATATTCTTCTTGTTTATGGGTGCAAGGTTCTGTACATGTCTGTTAAATCCATTTGGTTCATAACATCTGTTAGATTCATTGTTTCTCTTTTTAGTTTCTGTTTCAACTTGTTCATTGGTAGGAGTTGGGTGTTGAAGTATCCTACTATTATTGAGTGGAGTTCAATGTACAATTTGAGATTTAGTAAAGTTTCTTTTACACATGTAGTTGTCCTTGCTTTTGAGGGATATATGTTTAGAATTGAGATGTCATTTTGGTGGATTTGTCCTTTGAAGAAGAATAAGTTTTGATTATTCTAGGGTGAATGTCTATTTTATTAGATATTAAAATGTCTATTCCAGTTTCCTCCTTGGGTCTGTTTTCTTGGATAAAATTTTCTAGCCCTTTTCTCTGAGGTAGTGTCTACCTCTGTAGATGAGGTAGGTTTCTTGTATGCAGCAGAATGATGGATCCTATTTACTTACCCAGTTTGTTAGTCTGTGTGTTTATATTGGTGGATTGAGTTCATTGATATTGAAAGATATTAATGGCCAGTGGTTGTTAGCTTTTGTTATTTTGATGGTGGAGGTGGTACTGTGTGTGTTTGACTCTCTGCATTCATTGTAAGATGATTAACTTGTTTTCTTAAATATAGTTCATCTACTTGTACTGTATTTTTCCCTTCTAGTATCCTGTGTAGGGCTGGATTAGTACAAAGCTATTATTTAAATTTGGTTTTGTTCATGGAATATCTTGTTTTTTCAACTAGAGTGATTACTAATTTGGCTGGGTATAGTAGTCTACACTGACAACTGTGGTCTCTTAGGCTTTGGAAGTCATCCGTCCTGGACCTTCTTACCTTTATAGTCTCTGCCGAGAACTCAGGTATAATTCTGATATATCTGCTTTTATTTATTACTGGGCCATTTTCCTTTGCAGCTTTTACTATTCTTTCTTGATTCCACACATTTGTGTTTTATTACTATGTGCTAGTAAACTTTTCTTTTCTGTTGCAATTTATTTGGTCTGCTGTAAGCTTTTTGTATATTTGTAGCCATCTCTTTCTTTGGGATAAAGAAGGTTTTTTTTCTATGATTTCCTTGAAGTTGTTTTCTGGTCCTTTGAATTGGGAATCTTCACCTTTTTCTATTCCTATTATTCATGGTTTTGGTCTTCTCAAACTATCCCAAAGTCCAATATATTTTTAAGTTAGAAATTTTATACATTTGGCATTTCCTTTCACCAATGTATGAATGTCTCCTATGGTATGGTGTCTTTCATGCCTTAGATTCTTTCTTCCATCTCTCATATTTTGTATGAATGAAAGGTGTTGAATGAAGGCCCCCACTGTTAATGTGTGGGGTTCAATGTGTGACTTTTGCTTTAGTAATATGGTTCTTTTACACATGTTGGAGACCTCGTATCTGTTGCAAGGATCATCAATATTGAGATGTTATCTTGATGGAGTTTTTCTTTGATGAGTATGAAGTGTAGTTTCCCATCTCTTTTGATTAATTTTGGTTGAAAATCTATTTTATTAGATATTAGAATGGCTACTCCCACTTGCTTCTTGGGTATATTTGATTGAAAATCATTTTCCAGTCCTTTACTCTGAGATTAAATTGAGCTTTG
Organism: Rattus rattus; assembly: GCF_011064425.1. Lineage (NCBI taxonomy): Eukaryota > Metazoa > Chordata > Mammalia > Rodentia > Muridae > Rattus > Rattus rattus. The sequence goes on along the minus strand of NC_046158.1, from coordinate 109,180,467 downwards.
TTGCTGATGTCTGTTTCTTGTATTAAGGAGTTTGATTGATCCTCTTTTTCTATACATTCTGTTATCCTGTCACTTTAATGGGGAATTGGTTCCATGATCTTGCTAAATATCAATGACAATGATTATTAATACCTGATCTTTTTATGTTTGTGGTAGTTGTGTGTGTTTGTTTGTGTGCGTGTGTGTGCTTGTTCATGTGCATGCTTATGCACATGTGAGTGTGTTTCATTACTTTTTTATTTGCTAGTGCAGAGCCTTCTCCAAAATGGGCCACACAAAACAAGTTAGAAAACAAGTCTCAACAGACACAAGGAAATTGATATAACTTCTTGTATCTTATCAGACCACTATGGATTACAGCTGGACTTTAACAACAACATAAAGAGCAGAAAGCCTACAAAATCATGGAAATTGAACAATGAAAATATAATGGACACCAAGTCAGGGGAAAAATAAAGATATTACGAACTTTCTAAAATTCACTGAAAATGAGGTACAGAGCTTAGCAGAATTCTCAAAAGAGAAATCTCAAATTGCTAAGAAGCACTTAATGAAATGTTCAATGTCCTTTGTTATCATGGAAATGCAAATAAATATGATTCTGTTATTCCACCTTTTTATTATTTAGACATTTTATGTATTATCATTTCAAATGTTTTCTGCTTTCCTGGTTTCTCTGGAACCCCCTACCCATTCACCCTCCCCCAGCTTCTATGAGGGGGCTCCTCTGCCCACACACCTACCCTCACCTACCCTCACCTCACTACCCTGGCACTCTCTTATACTGAGTAATGGAGCCTTCACAGATTTGTCAAGAGCCTCTCTTCTTATTGATGCCAGACAATGTCATCCTCTACTACATATGCCACTGGAGCCATGGGTCCCTTCATGTGTATTCTTTGGTTGGTGGTTACATCCCAGGGAGCTTTAGGGTATCTGGTTGATGAATACTTTTGTTCTTCCTATGGGGTAGCAAACCCCTTCAGCTCCTTTGGTTTTTTTCTCTAACTCCTCCATTGCAGTCTCCCTGGTCGATAAAATGTTTGGCTGTGAGCATCCAACTCTCTATTTGTCAGGCTGTGGTAAAGCCTGTCATGAGACAGCTATAAAAGGCTCCTGTCAACAAGCACTTCTTGGCATCTGCAATAGTGTCTAGGTTTGGTTCCGTATATGGGATGGATCCCCAGATAGGGCAGTCTCTGGATGGCCTTTCTTTCAGTCTTTGCTCCATTTTTTGCCCCAATGTTTCATTTAGACAGGAGCCATTCTGGGTTAAAAATTGGCAATGTGTGGGTGTCCCTATCCCCCAACGGGGGGGGGTGCTTTTTTAACCTCTGGATATGGTCTCTACAGGTTCTTTCTTCCCTTTCTTGGGCATTTTAATTTTTCTCATCCCTGTTTGTTCCTGGAAACTTCTTGCTTTCCTGGCATCTGGAACTTGCTAGTGCCTACATCTCTAGTTAAAATTCCTATTTTTTGAGGAATAAAGAGACCTCCTCTAGAGGACTTCTAGAGGAAGAAGGGGGGGCTTGAATTCACCTACAAACCCTGCAATCCAAAACGTGTCCTGTCTACAAGATACACAGTGATAAAAGTAAAACAGAAACTGTGGGGATGGCTACCCAATGACTGGCCCAGCTTGAGACCCATCCCTGGGGATAGAGTCAACAGTATTGATGATATACTTTCAGACAGGAACCTAACATTACTGTCTCCTGAGGAATTCTAACCCAAAGTACATGGAAGTAACTATAGATGCTCATGGCCAAAAAATCAGGCAGAGCTTGGAAAGTCTTGTGGAAGAATAGGGAATAGAATTAAATGAGCTGTAAGGGTAAAGAACATATCAAGAACACACTCAGATTCAAGTAACCCAAGCCGTGATGGCTAACAGAACCTGAACCACCAACCAAAGATCATGCAGGGCCTGGACCTAGGCTCCCCACATATTTGTTGCAGATGTGCAGCTTGATGTAAATGTGGATCCACTAACAACAATCAGAAGAACTGATTCTATTGTATGCAAGTGGATCCCCTTCCACTACCTTGACTGCCCGATTTAGCCTCAGTGGGAGACAAGGTGCTTAGTCCTGTGGGGATCTGATGTCCCAGGGTAGGGTGGTACCCAAGAGAGTCTTATCCTTTTCTAAGAGGAAATAAAAGTAATGGTTTTTTTTGTTTATAAAACCATCCCTGCATCCCTGGAATGAAGCCTACTTGATCATGATGGATGATTGTTTTTATGTGTTCCTGGATTCTGTTTGCCAGAATTTTATTGAGTATTTTTGCGTCGATATTCATAAGGGAAATTGGTATGAAGTTCTCTTTCTTTCATGGGTCTTTGTGTGGTTTATGTATAAGAGCAATTGTGGCTTCATAGAAGGAATTCTGTAGCTCTCCATTTATTTCAATTTTCTGGAATTGTTTGGATAGTATTACTGTGAGGTCACTAGGAAGGTCTGATGGAATTCTGCACTGAACCCATCTGGACCTGGGCTCTTTTTGATTGGGAGACTTTTAATGACTGCTTCTATTTCTTTAGGAGTTATGGGGTTTTTTAAATGGCTTATCTGTTCCTGATTTCACTTCAGTACCTGTATCTGTCTAGGAAATTGTCCATTTCCTCCAGATTTTCCAGTTTTGTTGAATATAGTCTTTTGTAGTGGATCTGATGATTTTTTGAATTTCCTCTGATTGGGTTGTTATGTCTCCCTTTTCTTTTCTGATTTTATTAATTTGGACATACTCTCTGTGTCCTCTGGTTAGTCTGGGTAAGGCTTTATCTATTTTGTTCTGTTGATTCTTTATATAGTCCTTTTTGTTTCTACTTGGTTGATTTCAGCTCTGAGTTTGATTATTTCCTGCCTTCTATTCCTCCTGGGTGTATTTGCTTCTTTATTCTAGAGCTTGTAGGTGTGCTGTCAAGCTACTGATATATGCTCTCTCCTGTTTCTTTCTAAATGCACTCAGAGCTATGAGTTTTCCTCTTAGCACAGCTTTCATTGTGTCCCATAAGTTTGGGTATGTTGTACCTTCATTTTCATTAAAATCTAAAAAGTCTTTAATATCTTTCTTTATTTCTACAATTGAAATGTAAATAAGAAATACCCAATTTAATAAAGATGGAGAAAAAAAAAGTAAAAAAGAGTTTTGAGACAAGATAGTAAAAAGTAGTGCCTCTGACTAAAACTGTGCTGGACTGCATCCATGTGCTACATCTACTTTCTGCACGACAGTGTGAATTATTTGATTCTTCTGCATAATCTAACCCTAGACCAGACATAGGTCCTACTTGTCACTTGCTTAGTATTTCTGTCATTAACACTGGTAAAAGACTATTATATTAAATATAATTAAATGTAAATTTAACATTTATTTACTTATGTAAGTTTTCACAGTATTATGCTAAAATACTTTTTAAAAAATGTGTTCATTTTCATATAAAATACTGGAGAGTATTGTAAATCTGCCATGTTCTTTTGTTTTGATTTTGTTTTTTGCTATTGTCAGCTAATGATTAGAGGTTAGTTCTGTGGTGCTAATCATTTTATCTATAATTTATGGTGCTAAGGTTGACATAATTTTATAAAATTTAGAACACAAAAAAAGTAATGGGGGTGGTGATTTTTAAAGGTGGGATTAAGAGGAGTAGAAGGGAGTTTTGATCGGGATATAATATTAATAAATACTGAATTACAGAAAAGGAAAGAAGATAAAAGAGAATATGGATAGACAGCTAAGTATTCAAAAAGTTAAATGAAAATTTAACAAAAACACATACAGCATTAAAAAGAAGCAACAGAAGCCAAGAAATTAATGCAAATTAATTAACTGGTTAAAATCTGCAAAAATAAACTAGATTATAGATATGCATTTCTCTATTGTTGCAGAGCTAATACCATGGCTATTAAAACTAGAAAGATAAGAAAGTGCTGGCAGTTGGAAGTCTAGTCAAACCACTCATCCAGCCAAATGAGTGTAGCCAGAGCTCTCAGTTGTAAACAATTACTCATGTTGGCCATGCTTTTTGTCTCACACAGACACAGAGTGTTCTGCTCCTCTCCGCATAAAAAACACATTAACAGCTGGGCTACCTCAAGCAAGGACATTTTTTGTTAGGGTCTGTATCACTGTGGGAGGAGCATGGGTACCTTGCACGCAGTAATAAACTCCCAAATCCTCAGCCTCCACTCCACTGATTTTGAGTGTGAAATCTGTTCCTGACCCACTGCCACTGAACCTGTTGGGGACCCCAGATTCCAGTCTGGATACCAAATAAATTAGAAGCTGTGGAGATTGGCCTGGCCTCTGTAGCAACCAATGTAAATAGGTGTTTCCATTACTATGTACGAGACTCTGACTTGACCTGCAAGAGATGGAGACCGATTGTCCAATGGTAGCCGATAAAGTGGGTGGAGTCTGTGTCAGCACAACATCACCATTGGTTCCTGAAATTAAAATAGAACAGAACAAAGTCATGTGCAAATTTTGCAAGCAGCCTTTGTGAATTACTTTTTGTTACTCATTTCATGTGAGATCCAGGTATGTTTTGTGATTTTTAAAAAATATATCAAATGCTTTTTTACAAAACAATCAGTTGCAGATCGTAAAGGTCATACACCTTCTCATCTACATTAGAATCCTCTTAGCACAAATCTTATCTCATCTGTAATTTCTCACTATCAAGTAATAGAACCTCATGTGTGCATCCTAGAAAATAAGACCTAACCTTACCACACATGGACAGCCGACATGGGCAGGGAGAACTCACCCTCCATCCACATTCTTCTCCTGTACCTCATTCTCTACTTACCCAGAATCCAAAGCGATAACAAAAACAGGGACTGGACAGGACTCATCATTGTGAGGAAATGAACTTAGGAGAGGAATTACTGAAAACAAGAGTACAGCTGAGCTTTTATCTCAGTACAGCAAGGCAAGGACCTCCCTGGGGAACGATATGCAAATACCCTACCACAGATAGAGGTGCAAATGGGGGACAGTTTTGTGGGCTTCTTGTATTTTTAAAATAACTCACACAGGTCTTCTGTATCAGGAGTGAATGTAATTAAAAAAAATGTCATGACTGATGGGAGGCTAGCAGGATGCTGAAAGACTGGCAAAGTAGTTCAAATCCATTTTGCTTTTATTATAATTTTTTTGACATAACTTCTTGATGCACATTCTGGTAATTCCCCAACTCTCCCATTAACCAGCATAGACATTTCAACAGGGAAGAGGTTTTAGGAAACAAAGTAACTGTTATATTTTTTCTATTTTCTTGAGGGATGGGAAAATGCAGGAGGGAAACTTTTTATTTTAGTAAGACTGTCATTAATTAGGTTGAATGTAGATTTTCTATTATAACCTCCAGACTGTCCAGACTGTTATTAAGTAGGCTCCAGTACTCTATGTGAATGATAAAAACATCTTAATGTTTTTATCTAAAAATTGCCATATCTAAGCTGCTGGAGATTAACTAGAGGAGACAAAGAAGAGTACAGCAAGAACTCCATCTCCCTTTCTAAGGGTGTTTTCAGGGATAGGAGAAGGCTGTCTACTTCTGATAAATCCTCACAGTAGGTGGTGACACAAGCAAAACAGCTGTGCCAGTCCAAATTATTACCTCTGCTTCCTTCTGGGGTGTCTGTTATGACATGTATCACTGTGGGCTGGGAATATTACTATGCTCTTGGCAGTAAAAATTTCCAGAATCTTCTGACTCCAAGCTGCTGCTGAGAGGAAAATCTATCACAGACCCACTACCACTAAACCTTTATTAGATGCTGTCTTCCAAGATGGATGCCAAATAAATTAGACGTCTAAAAGTTTTCCCTGGTTTCTGCTGATAAGAAACTATGTCAATGGCCAGTGGTCTCATTAAACTGATTAGTGACAGAGAGAACAGACACAGTGGGAACAGAGTTACCTGGATGTCACATTGTGTACCTGGCATTGGAAATGCAAGCATGCATTGTTATTTATGAAAAAAAGTCCTTTAAAAACATGCAGTATTGATCATAGTATTCCAGCAACCGTTGGATACAATCTTACCTTACCTTAGCAAAGCAGCAGGATATTGAAGGGGTGATTTATTTCTCTGTCTGTTTGTCCTGTGTATATTTGTTCATCAATTTTCTATCTTGATGGAAAGTTTTACAGAAGTTTTCTGATGAAATTTTTAGTGTTTTTATGCATAAAATCATATTATCTGTCAATAAAGATATTTTCAATTCTTCCTCTCCTATTTGTATCCTTTGGATCTCTTATCAATTGTATAAAGGAGCGTTACTGATTTCTTTGAAATAATTTTATATCCAGCCACTTTGCAGAATTTGTTTCCCACATGTAGCAATTCTCTGGTAGAAATTTGGGGCTTGATTATGTATTCTATCTGTGATGGTTTATATATGCTAGGGCCAGAGAGTGGCACTATTAGAAGGTGGGACCCTGTTGAAGTAGGTCTTTCACTGTGAGTGTTGTCTTTACGACTCTCATCCCAACCTACCTGCCTGGAAGCTAACATTCTGCTAACATCCTTCAGATGAAGATGGATAATTCTCAGTTCCCCCTGCACCATGCCTTCCTGGGTGCTGCCACTTTCCCACCCTGACAATAATGGACTAAACATCTGAACTTGTGAGCCAGCCCCAATTAAATGCTGTCTTTTACAATACTTGGTATTGGTCATGGTGTCTGTTCACAGCAGTAAAACCCTAACTAAGAAGTTGGTGCCAGGGACGGGGATATTGCTGAGATAGGCCTGATCATGCTTTTGTTTTGGAGAATGTGGATTTTGACACACTGCATTTGGAAAGCAGTTGAATGTTTTAAAAGGGGCTTAATTGGCTATCCTAGTCAGAGTATGATACCAAGAGTGATTTGAATTGTACAGACCAGGCGCTGGTTTCAGTGGAGAATTTCAATATGTGGACTAGAGTCTGTTTTTTGTGGTATTTTAATAAAGAATATGGCTACTTTTTGCCCTTGTCTGAAGAGTGCACGTTGATCCCTCAAAATTAATATTTTATGTCTTATAGAAAGCAAGTCATTTCACATTTTCAGCCTTGTCACAGAAAGAAATCAGCTTTGAAAAGAGAAATAAAGGAAACAGTGGTAGCTTTATTTAGAGTAGAATGGAAAGTTGTTCCATATGTGGCTTTTATTCCAAATCAGCGAGCACCATCAAGAACTATAACAACAAAAAGACACATTGACCTGTGCTCTTAGTCCATACAAATCAGCAGGACCTAAGAGAATTTGGCACAGTTATGGAGCAAGTTAATCGTGGGTAATCGACATAGGCTGGGGATCCTAATTATTCCAGGTCACACATAACTGCAAATAATTTTACATTTATCATGAAAATCATAGTATAGAGTAATTCTACTTTCCAATGAACACAGTGATCTAAGGTTCTACTCACAGGTCATGTCCTATAATTTTCTTCCTCTCTGTAGGCCATCTCCTCATGTAATACATTGTTTCAATTCTTCTCTATTTTTTTCTCCTGAATAATATGATATCTTTTTTTTATTCTGATCTGGCTATTTACTTATTTTTTTTCCATCTTTATTAACTTGGGTATTTCTTATTTACATTTCTATTGTTATATCCTTTCCTGGTTTCCGGGCCAACATAACCCCTCCCCCTCCCCTTCTCTATGGGTGCTCCCCTCCCCATCCACCGCTCATTACCACCTTCCCTGCAACAATCACATTCACTGGGGGTTCAGTCTTGGCAGGACCAAGGGCTTCCCCTTCCACTGGTGCTCTTACTAGGATATTCATTGCTACCTATGAGGTTGGAGACCAGGGTCAGTCCATGTATAGCCTTTGGGTAGTGGCTTAGTCCCTGGAAGCTCTGGTTGGTTAGCATTGTTGTTCATATGGGGTCTCGAGCCCCTTCAAGCTCTTCCAGTCCTTTCTCTGATTCCTTCAATGGGGGTCCCGTTCTCAGTTCAGTGGTTTATTGATGGCATTTGCCTATGTATTTGCTATATTCTGGCTGTGTTTCTCAGGATAGATCTATATCCAGTTCCTGTCGGCCTGCACTTCTTTGCTTCATCCATCTTATCTAGTTTGGTGGCTGTATATGTATGGGCCACATGTGGGGCAGGCTCTGAATGGGTGTTCCTTCTGCCTCTGTTCTGAACTTTGCCTCTCTATTCCCTCCCAAGGGTATTCTTGTTCCCCTTTTAAAAAAGGAGTGAAGCATTCACATTTTGATCATCCGTCTTGACTTTCATGTGTTCTATGCATCTAGGGTAATTCAAGCATTTGGGCTAATAGCCACTTATCAATGAATGCATAACATGTGTGTTTTTCTGTGATTGGGTTACTTCACTCAGGATGATATTTTCCAGTTCCATCCATTTGCCTATGAATTTCACAAAGTCATTGTTTTTGATAGCTGAGTAATATTCCATTGTGTAGATGTACCACATTTTCTGTATCCATTCCTCTGTTGAAGGGCATCTGGGTTCTTTCCAGCTTCTGGCTATTATAAATAAGGCTGCGATGAACATAGTGGAGCACGTGTCTTTGTTATATGTTGAGGCATCTTTTGGGTATATGCCCAAGAGTGGTATAGCTGGATCCTCAGGTTTTTCAATGTCCAATTTTCTAGATACTTAACACATCCTAAAAGCAATAGAAGCCCTTAAAGGGAAACACACACACACACACACACACACACACACACACACACACACCTCTTAAAGAATTACTAAAAACACAAACAGGTGAAATAATTTAACAAAAATGTCTAGAATTTAAAAATAGAAATAGAAACAATAAAGGAATCACAAAGAGAAACAACCCTGAAGATAGAAAACATGGGGAAGAGATCAGGAGTCATAGATGGAAGCATCACTAAGAGAATAAAAGAGAAGAGAGAATCTCTGGGTCAGAAAATACCATAGAAAACACTGACAAAATAATCAGAGTATGCGAAATGCAAAAAGTTCCTAAACCAAATCATCCAGAAAATCCAGGACACAATGAGAAGATTAAACATAAGCGTAATAGGAATAGAAGACAGACTTAAAGGCTTTGTGGTTTAGTGAAATATAAAATTTCCATACTTTTACTCTGAGGGAGTATCTGTCTTTGTCACTAACGTGAGTTTCATGTATGCAGCAAAATCCTGGGTCCTGTTTACCTATCCAATCTTTTAATCTATGTCATTTTATTGTGAGAATTTATTCCATTAATATTAAGAGAAATTAAAGAATATAAAATATAATTTTTTTTTTGCTGGAGAGAGCAAACACTAACAGCTTGACAGCACATCCAAATGCTCTAGAACAAAAAGAAGCAAATTCCCCTAAGAGGATTAAACAGCAGGAAATATTTAAACTAAGAGCTCAAATAACCCAAGTAGAAACAAAAAGAACTATACAAAGGGCCCATAAATATCTTGAACACAATTATAGAAGAATACATCTGTAACCTAAAGTAAGAGATGCTCATTAACATAAAAGAAACCTACAGAACTCCAAATAGAGTGGAAAATGAAAGAAATTCCTCCCATCACATGATAGTCAAAAGAACAAATGCATGAAACAAAGGGAGAATATAAAAAGCAGTAAAGGAAAAGGTAAAGTAACATATAAAGGCAGACCTATCTGAATTATGCCAGACTTCTCAACAGGGACTATGAAAGCTAGATGATCCTGGACAGATGTCATATAGAACGTAGGGGAAGAGAAATGCCAGCCAAAGGTACTATACCCAGGAAAACTCTCCATTGACACAGATAGAGAAACCAAGATTTTCCATTACAAAAAAAAAATTTACACAGTAACTTTCCACAAATCCAGCTCTACAAAAGAAAATAGATGAAAAACTCCAACAAAGGATGGAAACTACAACCTAGGAAAATCAAGAAAGTAATCTTCTTTCAATAAACCCAAAATAAAGCAGCCACAAAAACATAATTCTACCTCTAACAACAAAAATAACAGAAAACAAAAATCACTATTCCTTAATTTCTCTTAATATCAATGGAATCAATTCCCAAAATAATAGATTGAAAGATTGGATAGGTAAACGAACCAAGGCTGTTGCTGCATACAAGAAACTCACCTTAGAGACAAAGATAGATACTCTCTCAGTGTAAAAGTATGAAAAATTTTTTGATGCAAATGGTCCCAAGAAACAAGCCCGAGTAGCTATTCTATTATCAAATAAAGTCGACTTTCAACCAAAATTTATCCAAATAAATAAAGTAGGACACTTTATACACATCAAAGAAAAATTCAGCCAAGAATAGTGAACATCTATGCTCCAAATGCAAGGGCAACCACATTCATAAAAGAAACTTTACTAAATCACAAAGCATGTGTTGCACCATACACAATAATAGTGGGTGACTTAAACACTTCACTTTCATCAATAGGCGGATCACAGAAACAGAGAAACAATGAAACTAACAGAAGTTATAAAATAAAAGTTTTTAACAAATATCTGTAGAATATTTAATCCTAGAACAAAAGAATATAGCACCTTCCACTCATCAACTCAGGGGACCTTGTCAAAAAGTGATGATACAGTTGTTCAAAATTAAAGCCCTCAACAGATACAAGAAGATTAAAATAATCCTATTAATCACATCAGATCATCACAGACTAAGGCTGGTCTTCAATGACAACAAAAGCAACAGAAAGACCACATACACTTGGTCTCTTCCCAATGATAACTTGGTAAATGAAAAAATAAAGAAATTAAAGACTTTTTAGAACTTAATGGGAATAATGACACAACATACCCAAACTTATAGAATACAATGCAGTGATAAGAAGAAAACTCATACCTCTAGGTGCCTTCAAATATAAGCTGGAGAGAGCAACACTAACAGCTTGACAGCACATCCAAATGCTCTAGAACAAAAAGAAGCAAATTCACCTAAGAGGAGTAGACAGAAAGAAATAATTAAAACAAGGGCTCAAATAACCCAAGTAGGAACAAAAAGAACTATACTAAGATTCAAGAAACCAGGAACTGGTTCTTTGAGAAAATGAACAAGATAGATAACTTAGCCAGACTAAACAAGGGCATGGAGATAGTATCCAAGTTAACAAAATCAGAACTGAAAAGGGAGACACAACAAGATAAATGGAGGAAATTCCAAAAATCATCAAATCCTACTACTAGGACAATAGAAAAGTAAGTCATTAAATAAATGATAACTAATTATGATTCATAGACACAGTGAAGTAAGGCATAGAGGAAAAAATGGAAGAGAAACATATATCTACCAGGGAGGGAAAATTAGAATATGTGATATGTGTGACCTTTACATTTTCTCTATAGCCAGACCCTCCCCAAAGCTCTAACTGGGTAGCTAATAGCACAAATGACATCCAAATTATCGATATGACCATGAACATGCCAGACCCTGCCTTTTAAACTAATACAGATAGCCTATCTCTAAAACTCATTATAAGAAATGACATGTACCCTGGATTAACTTTCTATTTAATTACACTTCTTTGTATACCCAGAATTATATAACACTGGGAAATATTTTTGTTGCTTTTCTTCTTTTATTTTTAATGAGTTATGAAACCCAAACCCTTGTTTTGACACTAGACCAGGGGAAAGGACTGTGATTAAACGCATAGAAAAATGTTCCCTGAGTTGTATATAAAAATGTCACATTGATATTTTAGTCTTGGCAAAGAGAAACATCTCAGTAGCTGAGCAGCTGGAGACATCAGAAGGAACATTTGGAGCATCTCACTTCTGCTTCCCTGTGTGGTTTATGTCATGGCATTAATCACCTTGAGAGGGGGTGCTTAAACATTTTGACAGTAATGCCTTGCAAAATCTTCAGGCTGCAGGTTGTTAATATTGAGAGAATACTTTGTGACAGATCCACTGTCACTGAACTGCTATGGAACCCCATCTTCCAAGCTAGTTGCACCATAGATTAGGAGCTGAGGACAGTTTTCTGGTTTCTGCTGATAACATGCCAAATTACTGTAAATGTTCTCACTTGCTAGTCACGTGATGGTGACACTATCTCCCACAGATGCAGTGAAGGAGGTTGGAGACTGAGTCATCTGGATGTCACATCTGGCATCTAAGTTTGGAAAATTTACAACAAGCCCCACATGATTAATTCTCTCACAAAAGGATTTTCATTGAAACCAAACATCACTGATTACACCCAACCAAATAAATTTCCATTGTTTCCTTCCTTATCTGTAAGCCACAGCAGCAGCATACCAAGGAGCTGAGTGGGCACACTCATGTCTGTGCTGTGACCTGTGAGGCTGACTCTAGCACAGGTTGTGATCTGCTATAAAGAAGCCCTCGTGTCAGTGGGCTGTGCTCTGGGTTCATGCAAATCAGCACAGGGTTGGCACAGGTGCACAATTCATCAGGTCAGTACTTTATTACAGACTTGTGGTTCTCCTATGTTTCCAACTGAGACACAGTACAGGTTTATTTGTAGGGAAGGTGTTTCTCTTTGAACAGAGAACAGCAACTGCCTGTGAGTTGCACCTTATTTTGACTCCTGTTATGTTCCACATAGAATTTCCTGGCTATGTTTTCTTCCATGTTATGTTTTTTCAGATATGGTACTGTTATAGACAGTACAAAATTGGTTCCATTTTCCTTTAATAATTAGATGTAGATGTTATTGTACCCTGGCATGTTTTTCAGGGTTTTTTCTATCTTTGTTTGTGAGCCTGAATTTCAGTTACAGCATTTTGCCTTATTTTTCCTTATTCCAAGTCCCCAAAAATATATTCCACTGTTCTCTTTCAAATTCATGGCCTCTCTGTCCACTAATTGTTTTTGTATGCACTTATGTGTTTGTACACACACACACACACACACACACACACACACACACACACACACCTCATACATACAGACACACTACTAATATAACTCACTGAGTCCATATAACATTACTTAAGTTTTCAGGGCTTATGTTTTGAAATGGGACATTCAATTGATATGCTCCTCCCTGTGAAGGACCACTTCTGCTGACAGCTTTATCCACTTCTCCCTAATGATTTTTTTGAAGATGTAAAATCTCACAGACTTTTGCCCTTTTTGTTTCTCATGTTCATCAGTGTCCTACTGGTTCAACTCACATTTGAGTAGTCAGGTAAGTAACATTTTGCAATTATAGTTCGTGTTGTTAGTGAAAGACACAACCCGACAGCAATGAACTTACCCTCTGGCTCTATTGATTTTCCATTTTTTAAAATGTTCCCTCCCTGTTCCTTGGATATGGGAGCTTTTTGTAGATATATCTCTTATTTAATGTGGAAAAAGTAAAAGCCCTCCCCACAAAGGTGAAAAGAGTCTTCTGAGATTTGAAGCTCACATTCACATTGGTTCCCAGCCAATTTCTTCAAAGCCTTAAATATAAAAGTGTTGTAATATACAATCTATTTTCTATAAAGCTGCACAGAGACTCCCAAAGAAGAAAAAAACAAAACACTGAAAAATTCATTTGCATAGATTCAAACTATTAAAGATAGATAAATAGAGAAAAGCAAGTTCTCCAAAAGCCTAGGAAATGTCACACCTTAAGGGTCTTTTCACTTTCTATTATGATCCTTCTAGATCAAACTGGAGATATTGTATGTTTGCCCCATTTTGTCAAGTGTTTTTTCTTTCTTAGACTTACTGATTATATGGCTTCCTATGTCATTAAATGTTCTCAGTTTTGAAAAGAATTAAGGATGCTAACAAGCACCCTCTATACAGGTAATAAGGATATGCAAGATTGGGTTCTAATTGTGTTAAATTGGTTACAATTTACAGAAATTTACACTCATCATTTAAAAACCTGTGAAATTTTTGAGCATTGATATTCTCATGTATACAAATATTCCTAGAAACTTCAGGAAGTAAAACTTTTAATCACTCTACTGTGTGGAATTTTTTCACCTCATCTAGTCCTCACTAATTATATGATACCCAATGCACAGGAATGGTTCAAATTGGAAGCAGAAAATTGTTACTCATGGTAACAGAGGACAATATTATAGGGGAATATGATCAGAGAGGGTGTGGATTTCAAAGTTATAGGAGGCGGGTAGGATATCAGAAGATTTCAGAGAAGACAATGTAGCTGCTTTTATTCTAATGCTAATTGTGCCCACAAAATTTTTTTACAATAGATGGTCTGCACAGACCTTCTGGGAACCTGCCTCCATTTTATTCTGATTGGTAAACAAAGATGCCAACAGACAATAGCTGGAGAGGAGAGACATAGGCAGGGTTTAGGGCTCCTGGGTTTGGAACCACAAGGAGGAAGAAAAGGAGAGACACAGAGACTACCATGGACAGGTAATAATATCCAGGATGAAGAAGCAGAGGGGCCAAAAGAAGTCAGCCCAGAGGGCTGCTCCAATGGGTCAAGAGCAGCCAAGATGGAACAAAGAAATTAGTAAGTAGTAACAGGGAGTTTTCTATCTAATCTTCTGATGAAAGAAGATCTTATATTCACTCTCATTTTACCTGTCATTTGAAATAACAAACTTCTATGATTAGAGGTCAACTTCTTATCCTTCAAAGAGACCTTACAATAGTAACTGTTAAGCTATTCAACAACTGAGATGATCCAAAAATTCAAACATCATTGTTTTGGAGAAGGAGCTTTAAAACTACTTTAAATACTTTATAGACAAGAAAGAAACTGTGCTAGAACCAAATTATTCATCATCATCATCTTCTTCATCTTTGTCTTCCTCCTCTTCTTCCTCCTCTTCCTCATCCTCTTCATCCTCCTGGTCATCTTCCTCTTCCTTCTTTTTCTTGCTCTTCTCAGCCTTGACCACCCACTTTTTTGCTGCATCAGGTTTTCCTTTAGCTCTGTAGGATATCCGTCTCATACTTCTCCTTCAGTTTGACACACTTCTTCTCATAGAGCAGCTTGTCATCCATAGCAGTGTTGTTCCACATCTCTCCAAGTTTCTTTGCAAGATCACCAATGGATGAACCAGGATGCTCGCCTTTGACTTTTGGGCAGTGTTCAGAACTCAGGACTTCTAACACACCATCAGGCCTCCCCTGATGATGCCCTGATTACAGCTGCACCCGAAGGAGAGCACCCTCTTCAAGCACTTCCTGGTGAGCAGTACCTACTTAACCTCTGTGTGCTTTCTTGATCTCAGAACTTGACTTTCCACAATGTACATATGTTCTAAAGTGAGTGTTCCTCAGCTTGGAGCTACCTGTGTTACCCCTGGGGATGGATCCTTTCACTGACCCTTGTTTTATGACCTTTTCCCTTGGGTGAGATTTTTCCTCTCTTTTGTTTCAAACAGTTTAAAATGCCAGGCCAGTTCTAGATAAAGTGCCCTCTGGCTCAGGAGCATTGGTTCTATCTGTAGCCCCAACACTGGTAGGAGCGATTAATAATCCCTATTCCCACCCATGGGTCTACTGGTCTTTACCTCCTGTTCCCAATTCCTGGAAGGTTTTGGTCTAATTTACACTAAGCAGAAAGCAATATCTCTTTCTGGTACCATCCCCAGGACACCTGCTCTTCCCTTCCTCATTGCTGTGACTCCTGGTTCAAGCCTTTTAAAAGCGAGTCTGGCCCCGCCCCTTGTATTCTGCTAGGTATTAGGACTCTGTACAGGGATTAAGCCACTACCCAAAGACTGATTCTGGGCTCCAACTGAATAGGTAGCAATGAATAGCTTAATAAGCGCACCAGTGGAAGGGGAAGTCCTTGGTCCTGCCAAGACTGAACCCCCAGTGATCTAGATTGTTGGGGGGAGGATGGGGAGGGGAACAGCCATCTAGAAGGGGAGGGGGATGTTGGCCTGGAAACCGGGAAAGTTTATTAAATTGGGTATTTCATTTGAAATGAAAATAAGAAATACCCAATTTAATAAAGATGGAGAAAAAACAAAAAACAAAAAACAAAACAAAAGACACTGTGCAAACGAGCTCTCTCTTTCTGTTTGGGACTTTGCTCCTGTGCTCAGCCTACCACAGCCTCAAGAAAAACATCTTTCACACTGTCATTTCAAGTGTGCTCACACCACCACGCCTGCAAAGTGCTTCAACAAGTTTTGTAGATCTTAAAGAATGTTTATGTTGTTAACTCATGTTGTTATTTCTTTTGTAAGCTTATAAGCTTCTGGAAATCCACTCAAACCAAGCTCTCATGGACCAAATAGACTCCAAGCAGATAAGTAGATCTTCTTAAGGTTCCCACTTAATACCTATTCCAAAGGGTGGGGTTCCTCTGGGTTTCGAATGTACATCTAAGAGAAAAAAAATTCTTTTCTCCCAAATGCACTTAATCTTCTCCTCTACCTATAATAAATATATATGTGTGTTTCAGCATCTTGTCAAGTCCAGAAGCAATGTTTAAGATAGAAAAAAATGGTGTAAAGAGATTTCTCAATAGTTGATGAAGTGCTACACCTTGATGTTCTTTTTACTTTCTATCATGATCCTTTGAGATCAAGCTAGAGATAATGAATGTCAGCTGCATTATTTCAAGTAATTTTTTTCTTATATTACTTATTATATTTCTTCCTATGTTATTTAGTGTTCTCAACTTTGAAAAGTCTTAAGGATACTAACAAGCAACCTCCTTTGAGGTAATAAAGATGTAATCCAGAAACTGCATGTGCTTTGTACTTGACTACAGTAGATGAAATAAAGAAGAAAAAAAGGTATAAAACTGAACTGAGTAGCCAGAAAGATAATTTTTTAGGGCCAGAGTCCTAGGACCAGCATTTCTATATCTGCGCAATAAGGCATTGTCAGGGTCTCTACTCTCCACTGACTATCAGTAGGTGTGAAATGTACACACATTACTCTCACAGAAGTGAGCAGGATCTATAAGAAAACAATGGATGCCCAGTGATTTAGAAACTAGAAATTTCTCTTATGCCTAGTGTCACAGAAATCTTGACTAGATGGATATACATTTTTTATGGCCTCATTCTGCTGGAAAGATTGTTAAAATGAGAGTATGCTAAGGTCTTGAGGATGCTAACAAGCACCATCATGCATTAATTAGGATAATTAATACAATAGCTGCACATCAGCTGGTCTGAAGTGTGTGAATGGTAAACAAAGAAAAAAGATATAAGCTGATCCTACTAACCAAGAAGGTGATTTTTTAAGGCTAGAGTCATAGGACCAGAATTTCTCCATCTGCACCAAAAGACATCAGGATTTCCAGTCTCCATTTTCTAACATTGGGTATGAAATGTGTACTCCACTCTCCCAGAAATGGCCACGGTCTACGAGAAAATACTGGCTACCCAGTGATTTAGAAATTAGAAACTTCTCTTATGCTTAGTGATAGCAATCTTGAGCAGACATTGTTACCTCTCTTCTTCCTGGAGAGATTGTTAAAATGAGGATAGTGTTAGGCTTTTGTCCAAGGAGAACCCTGATAAAGTAGACAGAATTTATGGAGGATTATAAATTCTCCATAAATCTTGGGAGGTATAACTCGGCTGTTTCTTCCTGTGCATAGTTAGCAACTTTAAGAATTATAGAGTATCACACATAAACCTAAATAGGAACAGATGCATATGTGGTCCAATTTTAATTATTAAGAAGTAGGAAATACTGTGTTTGAAGGTAGCTTAATTGATGTCATCTATTAATTTAACAATATTCCGTGTATTCAACTTTACTTAAATCCTTATTCCTCTTATAGTCCATGCATATTTTCAAGCATATTGTACTTGCTCAGAGATATTGGACTGGTTTGATACTTTGAGTTGCTGTCAGTTCTCACATGGAAGCCCCACATTCGGAGGAGACTGGTTGACTTTGTTAGTTCTCATGGACTGTCATTAGTTCTCCCATGGGAGCTCCATATCCCAAAGAGACAGGCTGGGTGTTCTGACTACCTTAATACCCTATCCCATAGCAGGTAGCAAGTTCCTAATTCATGCTATTTTAAACTGCACCATTTTCTGTCAATTTATCCAGTTGAATACAAAGATAGCACATAACATTTAGACTTTAATTGGTATTATTCATGTTTTTAAAATTAAAACAGTATCACATCTATGACACATATATTTATTTGTTTTAATTATCTTCTCTCTGAGAGGAAGCATTTGTATTCTGCATTACCAAGCTTATAATTAACATGAAATACTGTTCATAAACATAATGATATATTTTTATTCTCTCACTTGGTGGTCTCCCGATCCTTAGTTGGATGTTTTGCTTTCCCTGAAAAGATAAAAGCAAACAATGCTACACTAACCCTAATTCTGGCTCCTTACATTGACAAGCAAAATATATCTTTCCTGGGGCAAAAGGATTTTTTTCTAAAACAAAAAGCCTTATCTTTAATACTGAAATTATCAATAAATTTTATATGGATAAGTATTCCTACACTCCTCTTTCTTTTCATATAAATTTGAGGTTGATGCATATTTATCTTTGAAAGCATTAAGGAAAGTTCTGTTTATGATTAAGCGAGGTGTACATAGTATCTTTAAAGAAAAAAATGTGTCATTTTGGACTTTAGGCTGATGTTTGGAAGTGGCTTTATCTTATCATCAGTACATCATGACCTGACTTCATGTTGTGGAGTTTACAGGGATCTCCCTGTCTCTGTCTCCTGTATGCTGGGAATAAAAGTGCACACCACCAAAAATGCTGAAAATGTCACCTCAACTCCAAACCATTATCACTTATTAATTTAGAAAATACTTCTTTTAGTTTGCAGTCTTTAATTTTTGTCTATTATGTAATAACAGTAAACCCCTCATCAAGAAATTGGCAATTTTTACCAAATTATATTGGTCAAGTTATATGAACACATAAACCTGAAAAATACTTTTTATTGAAGATATATTCACTTTTTACATCATACAAACAGAGGGAATTTTGTAACAGTACCAAGGATCTCTGAGTCCGAGCTTTAGTCATTTTGCGCTCATGAGCATATTATATGCTATGGATACAGACACTGCATCATCTAAACTTCCAACGATTAAAAGGGTAGGGAATAACCAATTATTCCTTCTGCCCATCCAGCATGATATTTTCTCTGTTTGCAGTATACTCGAGGATGATTGTCTGATAATACCAGGATGATTGTATGCTATATATCCAAGTGCTGGAATTGAGTGAAAGAAATTCAGACGTAAGACACATATTGAGTCTTCTTCACTCCACATATTTCTGTAAACCTCACATCTGGCTGTATCTGTGAAACATTTTGAAGAAGGCTAAGGTACAAACAAAAACAACTAAAGTAACCCAGACTCACACTTCTGCTTTCCTGGTGATTTTTTGCTATGGTCTGCGTCACTGTGGGGGCATGCTGTTACCTTGTTGACAGTGATAAATTGATAAATCTTCAGGCTCTACTCCATTGATACTGAGAGTGAAATCTGTCCCAGATCCACTGCCACTGAACCTGGAGGGTATTCCAGAGACGGACTGGGAAGCATACTTGATGAGAAGCCTTGGAGACTCATTTGGTTTTTGCTGATACCAGTGTAGATTTGTGCCAACACTCTGACTGGCCCTGCAGGAGAGACTGACTCTTTCTCCTGGAGTCACAGACAGGGTGGCTGGAGACTGAGTCAGCACAACGTCCCCTCTGGAGTCTGGAAATATAGAAGATATAATAATCAAACACAACATTGAATATGAAACTCTCTTCTAAACTACTGAGAAAAATAGAAGACTTTTATTGTCTCAATTTCTTTAAACAGAAAGTCAAATCCCATGTGATGCTGTCTTCCAAATAAAGCAATTGTATTTAAATGACATCTCTACTTTTGCCATGTCCAAGCAGTCATACCTGAAATCAAGAAAAGGAACATTACAAAGAACTGAGGTATGAACTCCATCTTTGTGCCTTCCCTGAAGTAAATAATGACGCAGTCCTGAGTAACCTTCTTATAATACTCTAAGACACAAGAATACTAGAAGGGAGAAATATTTATGCAAATCATACTGACTTCATATTGCTTATAAAAAAGACCTTGCCAGAAGAAGAAGCTCCTGCTGCCTTAGAATATACATCTCCCCTTCTGATTACCTGATGAGATTTTGCGTTTTAAAGGAGACTTTGCTCCTACGTACGTGGTTACATAATTAGCACAGTCCAAGGGTGTCTGTCGGATTCAATTAGTATTTGAAATGAAGAGTATCTCAAATCCATTTTTTATTCAGGGATTATGTGGTTTTCCTGGATGCTTCTTACAATATGGTTTGAAGCATCTTTAACTGTCTGAACATTCCATGAAGCATCACAACATATAATACTAAAGTGATGTCATACTAATCTGATTTCATGAAAAAGATGTAAGAAAGTCTGGATGTCCTATGAAAACATGTGCCTCCTGAGGAGAGAATGAAATCCCTATACATGTTTACAATTTCCAACAGTAGATATGAATTTCAGATGTTGAGATATCAAAATTTATTTTTAGCACTTTCTAATAAGAGCCAAATATTACATTTTGCATGTATTACCAACAAGAGTGACTTATTTCTAGAAAACTCAAACAAATTCCTTCCCTAATACATGATTTTTCATGCTACTTAAATGACTATAATTCTGAGACAGTAAAAATCAGGAGAGAAATTCCCATCAGGTTCATTTAAAAGAATAACTGTTCCTGTCACATTGCCCATATAACCAAGCAGGATCATATTTGTTATTTAAAAACTGTATCTGAGCTTTTGAAAAGCCTCACTAGCTGCAACTCAGACTACCAAGACTCTAGAGCAATATGGATAGGAATAAAGAAAAGCCTCCATTCACTGATGGTGCAAATGCAATAACTATAAAATCTTGTGCAATTTTCTCAAACAGCTACAAGTATCACTACTACCTTCCCCAGCTATGCCATTCCTGTGGTTATACCTAAAGAACTCTATAGCCTACAAGAGACATAATTTCACATCCATGCATTCTGTTGCTCTATTAACAATAACTATGAAATGGAATCAATTTTAATATATGCTACAAGATAAATGAATAATTAAAATGGAGTACATTCATTCAATGTAGTTTTTTAGGTATGAAGAATTATGAAAATTTTTGAAAAAATATGTGGACCTGGAAAATTATAATGACCAAATTACTCTAGCTCCTCATATAAATTTGACACATTTCTCTCTCTTGTGTGAACTGGAACTTCCAAATTTTCAATTTGTCTGTTTGACTTGCACTACATTTTGATGTAAGAAGCTAGAATATGAATCCCAAATTGGGAGGTTTTGGAAGGATTAGAATAAAACACATATGCTAAGGAATTAAAATAGGCAGACACACTGGAAATGTTTGTTTATGTTTGGGATGAGAGTTTGAGAAAGAGGCTTCTTAAAAATCTTAAGATTATTCTATTAATCCATAAAGGATAGAGATCAAAATAGTAAATCATACTTGACAAGCAAGTTTAGGATTAGTCATTGGAGATAATGGAGTATCTTCTGGCTTGCTTTATATAAGAATTCAGTAAAAAAAAGCAGATGTGTGCAATTATCACAGTCATTATTAATAAGAGAAGTCAGTAAGGTGAAACATCATGCACAGAATATTAAGATTTATATTGATGCTGCATCTGCAACCATCAAAACCCAAAGACGCATAAAAAAATTAAAGTATCATAGACAATAGTTTGTCTTTTCCTTCCTTCTTTCCTTTCTTCCTTGTTTCCTTCCTTCCTTTCTTTCTTCTTTTCTTCCTTCCTTCCTTTATTTATCCTTTCTTTCCCTCCTTCCTTTATTTCTTTCAGTATGTCTTTCCTTTTTCTTTATTTGCTTCCTCCTTTCATCCTTTTGTTTTTTTCTCTTCTTATAAATTTATTTTCTTCCTCACATAAAATATTCTGATTATGTTTTCCCATACTTCTATTTCTACCAGCTCCTCCTCATGACCTCTTCCCTCTAGATCTCCCATCTTTATTTATGTGATTAGAGAATAATAATGCTTCTATGCAATAGTAATTAATAATAATGATGTATGATAATAGTAAAGGAAAATAAATAAATATAAAAAGATCAAGGGCCAACATCAAAACTGTCAAAAAAAAACCAGAATGAAAATCAGCACAAGAAACATACAAACTACCTTGCATACTCACCATTGCCATACAAACACTGAACTGGAAGCTTGCAGTCCATGTGTGTGTGTGTGTGTGTGTGTGTGTGTGTGTATGCAAAGGACATGTAGAGTAAAAATAGAGCAAACTATGTATAAATAAAATTAGATTAAAATCTGAAAATAATAGATAAAATTATGAAAAATGAAGAACCTTGATATTATTCTAAATAGAGTATGGTAGATATGTTTGCTAGTATGAAATTACTTTGAGATCCTGATTGATATGGTCACTGGGCCTTCTCTCAAAAATGTCTACAAGGTACTGACACTTAGAAATGGGGATTGGCTAGGAATGTGGGGAATAAAGGTGTTCAGGGGAAGGAGGAGTGAAGGGTGTTCCACCAGAATCTATTTAGAGACCTGGGAATATGGCAGAGAGTAGTGAAGGGCCAAAACAGATAGTCAGCTACAGAAAAGGAAATAAGACTTGGAGTTTCTATATTTTGGAGAGGATGAAGAGTGAAGATCTCCACGTAGCTTACCTGCATCATCAGCCTAATGCTATGCTGGCAGGCTTTGCTAGAAAATTCCCATAAAATGACTGCTGGTATTGGGGGCTGGAATATTAGGATAGGATGGTTATAGGAAAAGATCTGTGTGAACCTCTCGAAAGGGAGGCAGAGAGGTAGGGAAGGCCTCAGCCGGCAGTGATCTACAACAGAGATAGTGATAAGACTGAGATATTGGATTTGGAGGAGAGGACAGAAAGGTGAAAATATGTAGTTATGGTACCTGCTTCCTTCTCCTCCCATATGTATACCTCCCATATGACACAGGCACAGCATTCTTGGGCATGTACTAAAAGTACTCTATTACTAAAAGAACATTATCACTGAGATATTTACACATCCATGCTTATTGTTTGCCTCCTCCTAAGAGTTAAGAAGTAGAACTAGCATAAATGTGATAAACAAGAAGGAATACAAAAATTGGAGTATGTACAGAACACAGGAATTTATTCAATTGTAAAGAAAAAACAAAATTGTGGAATTTTAAGGAAAAACGATAGATGTGGAAACTATAATAAAAAATAAGATGACCCAAAATCAAAAAAAAAAAAGTTTACCCTCATATACAGAGGCTTTTCTATAAAGTATATATGCAGGCATTCACACACACACACACACACACACACACACACACACACACACACACACAGAGAGAGAGAGAGAGAGAGAGAGAGAGAGATGAGAGAAAGAGAGAGATCACATACAACACATCATTTAAAAAAAGATATATGTTTTTAAAACATTAATTATAAGAGCCTGAATAGACTACTCTGGGGAATATTTTCAGGTCTAATTATAGTATTTTGTTAGTTTTTTGATAGTTTCATTCTCTTCATTACACCCCTATTCAACCCTCTCTACCAACACCATTCAAATATACACATCTCTAACCTACCTTCAATGCATTAACTACATTTAACTGTCTTTTTATGTACAATATTTGATTCACATACTGCTACTAAGAGACATTTTTTTTTCTTCAGTTGAAACGCTAAACTATTCCTAGACCTGGATGTATTTGATTTAGAATTTTTTTCTTATTCCAGCTATACCCTCTCCCTGTGGATTGCAGCATTTTGGCTTTTACCATTCACTACTCAGACATCTGTGTTCATTCCCTTTATACAAGTGCTATACTGAAGACCCTTTCAAGTGGATTCACCAGGTCTTTTTCTGTTCAGGTCAGGTTACCTTCGGCTCTGTGTCATACAGAGAAGGTGACTGCCAGTCAATCCAGGAGAGCTACTGTTTGATCTGTAATTCTGGTGCTCAGGTAAAGTGAGTTCAAATGCAGGATTGTTCCCTATGTTCCGTTACCCCCAATAATTTTATGAACTGAAGGCTTATAATAATGCCTCCAGTCTTAGAAAAACGCTAGATCAAATGGACACATCACAAGGAGCAACTGGGGCAAGAAAACCTCACATTTCTGCTTCATTAGGTAGATTATGCTCTGTATCCTTGTGGGAGGCAAATTATTTCCTTGTTGAAAGAAACAAGCTGAAATCTCTTCAAACTGGCAGCTGCTGATGGCAAGGTGAAATTTGTCTGTCTCTCACCCACTGCCACTGAAACAAGAGGGAACCCAGAAAATAAGGGAAGTATACTTGATATGGACCCTTGGAGCATGTTTTTGTTTGTTTTTGTGTTGCTTTGATTTCTGGTACCAACATCAGCTTATTCCAATGCCCTGCCTGGCTCTGCAGTTGTTAGTCACTTTTTTGCCTGTAGTTACAGCAGGACTGCTAGAGACTGGGTCATCACAAAGTCACACATTTAAGTTAAAAGAATTCATGAAAAATTAGTAGATACAAGGGAAAATACATTATCTGTTTAAATTTTTAGATCTAAACAACAAAAATTCTCCATGACTCAGTATTTCCTTATATAAAGCGAAAAGTGGTTATTTATTTACCACCATCTGTTTTTTGCTTTATTTAGTAACCTTACCTGAAATCCAGATTAATGCTCCAGTGATCGTTGATAAGGACAGCATCCTCTATTTTATTTCACCTTTCATATGCTGAGCATGCCACAGAACAGGGAAGGACATTTTAAGGAGCAGGGATACCAGGTAAAAGAAATATCTGAGCAAATAATGCTGACTTTATATTGTTGTAAGTACCGGGACTGTCAAAACAGACTTTGCTCTTCTCTGCCTATATTATGACTCCCTCTCCTGGCCACTTGATGAAGTATTTGTACTTGAAAGGCATCTGTGTTTGCTGCACCGCATATGGTATTGAGCAGGGATGTATAATATATAATTCAGTTCTTTGTATACCTAGAGTCATCTAGAAAGTACAGCACCTCAGGTCCTTTGTCTTTGTTTATGCTTGTTTTATTTCCCTTGTTGTTTCTCAAAATGTAGGCTAAATTGATTGATAATTTTATCATCTGAATATTTTATAGACTCTCATACTATATAACACTATAGTGCTAGTTAAAATTAATGAAAAGGACATGGAAAGATTTGAGGTTTAAATAGGACAATTTTCTTCCATAGGGGTCAAATGTAAAGTGTAAAAAGTCCATGGTCAGGATGGAGAGATGGCTCAGCCCTAAAGGGTTAGGTTCACAGGCTAAAACGTCTATGGGCATAAACATTGAGACATAGAAGTCTGAATACCAAAATGTTAGTTTATCCCATTACAAATACAAAAGAAGTCTTACATCTTGTATTTCCTACAACTCAGTGTGAATGCAAAGTGTTGGGCAGGCACTCTGAATGCAGCACAGACAGGATGCTGTCAAAGGGAATAGTATGCTGAGAAATGCCCTCATGAGAGGGCATTTAAGCAGGTATTATCTTGTAAAGACAGTGGCCTTTCAATAGGGTTATACAAACAAGATAGAGAATGTTTGTTTACTAGTGACAGTTCTTATTAAAGCATTAAGAATTAAGCATCAATATCAAGCTTTAAGATCATAGTTCAACACTATATGTTCATCACAAAATACAAATTGCCCTTACTATGTAATCATAACAAAATACAGATTGCCCTTTGTTCCCAGACCATGAGGATTTGGGAGACATGTGGAATTTTATGTAATAAGTGTTGGGATTGCCAAACCTGCGATGTTAGACGTGGCAAGCTTTATTATTTGGTTGTACTCAGCAGTGGTCATTTTTAAGATTGAAATGTTAGCTTTAGTCTTAGACCTTACAAGCTTTAGTTTGCCTCTTATTTGGTATGGGCAGATGTATACCTGAGTGTAATAACATAGTTTGTAATCACTTGCATATCTTTATATTCTGTCATAAATGATTAATACAAATTCAGAGTACCAAGGAAATGGAGTTTTTCAGTAAGCTTATGTCCAGAGATGGAGATATTAGTGCTGTCTAGGCCTAAATTATGTTCTGGTACCTGAAAAAGTCAATAATACTATAACACAGCAACACTCATGGTAGCTGATGAAGAAAATTGTTGAGTTAGTAGATATTCAAAATGGACAATAATCATCTGTTTCATGAGAATAGAGGTGTGCCTGCAAGGTGCCTTGAGCCATTCAAGCTGGAGGTAAATACCAAGACCAGTTATTTAGAGTTAATTAATGGAAATCACACAACCTTTGTATGTCAAAAGCACTCATAACTTCAGATGAATAGAGAAATTTCTCAAAGGCAGTCTCTGATGGAAAGGGTCTTGACAATACCAGGACATGGAAAATGAAATGATTCTCTGGAGGACCAGTGGTTAGGTGATGACTAACTGTATTTCAGAGAGATCAAAGAATAATCACAGGATTTTATTTCCTTAAATATTTTTGTTATTGACAAATGTGTATGAACATCCATTATTAAGTAAAACAAACTAATTTCAAAAAGAAAATTTCCAGTCATTTTAAAAAAAAATAATAAGCACTGTAAATTTACATTTTTTGAATGGCAGCTTAACTGTAACCTATTCCAAGACTTATTAACACAGACATATTGGCACTTTAAAATTTTTCTGTGTATGAATGTTTTATCTGTATATAGCTATGTGCACCAAAAGAGGTCAGCAGAGGGCATTAGCTCCTTTGAAACTGGAGTTATACGTGGTTGTGCCCTTCCATGGAGGTGATGACTTCTTAACACAGCTTCTCTGGCACAAATGCTCTTCACTGTTGAGCATCTCTCCAGCCAATGCCTCATTTTGTGCTTTTGGTTTGGTTTGGTTTTTTGTTTGCTTTAACATTACATAATCTTTCTGTATAGAATTTCTCCACCCAAAGTTTCTAACAGCATGCTGCGTTAGAGTAGAAAAACACACGAAGATATCTTTACAATATGAAATGGTTATCCCTAAAATTGACAAAATTAGATTCTGTGTAAATGAATGTTGAAAGAGCAGCAGAATAAATTAGTTGATAGCATGAAATAAAACTATTGGAGCTGAGGGATGGATTCCCAGCAGTAACTGTAGTAATGGTGCAGGGCTCATCAAGTAGTTTATATTAAATAAATGTGGTTCTTTCATAGCAGACATTCATCAATAAAGTGGCCTTTTATTTTTAAAAAATACTGTAATGTAAAAATTAAAATTAAATATGGCAAAAAATCCAGTAAACAAAACTAAATGCATAACTATACCCATAACTATAAATACAGCAGGCATATTACACTGTTTATACAGTTTTGCAAACAGTGATCTAGTCTTTAATCTACAATAATCAAGGAATTCTAGGCAACTTGTATGTAAACAGGGCACTCATGACATGCAAAACAAGAATTATGTGAGAACTATCCGTTTCTATAATATTTTAAAGAAAAATATAAATGCCTTTTTTTGTTACCTGTTACACTATTGTTTATTCAAGATTAACCATTTTTACTTTTCATATTTCATGAATTTCTGGAATAAATATCTACTTTGAATGTTTAATGGATACAGAAGACATAAATATAATTGTATTTTTATTGATATATTAGGGTATAACATAATTTATATTTTGGATCATGTTTCTTCACCTAATAAGACTAAAGTATGTTATTAAACTAATATACAAAAAGTGCAGTGAATATATTTGTTATTACATTTTGTTCAGTAATATTCACTTGCTCTGATTTTGTTTCCTAGTGATCTGTTGATGAAAGTGAAGGTGCCCCTTTTATTGTATGGTAGCCATTGTCTCAATGTAAAGCCTGAAATAGCCTATTGTACTGTTGATTAAAATGTGTACATATGCACATAGTTTATGAATCCCTATATATATATATATAAAACTTCTAAATTAACTACTTCCTATGACATAAGTCTGGTAGTATGAAGAAAAATCCAGCTACTGCACTTGAAATCCTATCTCTATCCCCTGGCAATATTTCTTTCTGCTACATAAATGACCTTGAATTTATTATAATTCTCATTATTCAGAAAAATTCAATACGTATGCTCCAGTCCTTTTCCATGCTTTTTATCTATGTTCAATATGTTTTGATAGAATGTAACAGAGAGAATATCTTCAAAGACTCTTGGAACCTCTGGACAATGGCTATGGGAGGTGCGTCTATTCTGTTATTAAAACATTAAAAGCCGAGAAAGAAATTAGGGAAACGACGCCCATCATAATAGTCCCAAATAATATAAAATACCTCTGTGTGACTTTAACCAAGCAAGTAAAATATCTGTATGATAAGAACTTCAAGCCTGTGAAGAAAGAAATTGAAGAAGACCTCAGAAGATGGAAAGATCTCCCATGCTCATGGATTGGCAGGATTAATATAGTAAAAATGGCCATTATACCAAAAGAGATCTAAAGATTCAATGCAATCCCCATCAAAATACCAATCCAATTCTTCAGAGAGTTACACAGAACAATTTCCAAATTCTTCTGGAATAACAAAAACCCAGGATAGCTAAAACTATCCTCAACAATGAAAGGACTTCTGGGGGGATAACTATCCCTGAACCCAAGCAGTATTACAGAGCAATAGTGATAAAAACTGCATGATATTGGTACAGAGAAAGACAGATAGACCAATGGAATAGAATTGAAGACCCAGAAATGAACCCACACACCTATGGTCACTTGAATTTTGACAAAGGAGCCAAAACCATCCAATGGAAAAAAAGATAGCATTTTCAGCAAATGGTGCTGGTTCAACTGGAGGTCAGCATGAAAAAGAATGCAGATCTATCCATTCTCATCACCCTGTACAAAGCTTAAGTCCAAGTGGATCAAACACCTCCACATCAAACCAGATACACTCAAACTAATAGAAGAAAAAAATGGGGAAGCATCTTGAACACATGGGCACTGGAGAAAATTTCCTGAACAAAACACCAATGGCTTATGCTCTAAGATCAAGGATTGACAAATGGGATCTCATAAAACTGCAAGGCTTCTGTAAGGCAAAGGACACTGTGGTTAGGAGAAAATGACAGCCAACAGATTGGGAAAAGATCTTTACCAATCCTACAACAGATAGAGGCCTTATATCCAAAGTATACAAAGAACTCAAGAAGTTAGACCGCAGGGAGACAAATAACCCTATTAAAAAATGGGGTTCAGAGCTAAACAAAGAATTCACAGCTGAGGAATGCCGAATGGCTGGGAAACACCTAGAGAAATGTTCAACATCTTTAGTCATAAGGGAAATGCAAATCAAAACAACCCTGAAATTTCACCTCACACTAGTAAGAATGGCTAAGATCAAAAACTCAGGTGACAGCAAATGCTGGCAAGGATGTGGAGAAAGAGGAACACTCCTCCATTGTTGGTGGGATTGCAGACTGGTATAACCATTCTGGAAATCAGTCTGGAGGTTCCTCAGAAAATTGGACATTGAACTAGCTGTGGATCCAGCTCTACCTCTCTTGGGCATATACCCAAAAGATATCCCAACATATAACAAAGACACATGCTCCACTATGTTCATAGCAGCCTTATTTATAATAGCCAGAAGCTGGAAAGAACCCAGATGCCCTTCAACAGAGGAATGGATACAGAAAATGTGGTACATCTACGCAATGGAATATTACTCAGCTATCAAAAAAAAATGACTGTTGGGGGGGGAGGGTGGCAATAGGGGGAGGATGGGAAGGGGAACACTCATATAGAAGGGGGGGTTAGGGCTATGATGGTCCAGAAACTGGGAAGGGGAATAACAATCGAAATGTAAATAAGAAATACTCAAGTTAATAAAGATGGGAAAAAAACACAGTCAAAGGAAAGATACTATCTAACTAGAGAAATATGAGTATTTGAGAAAATCTATAAAATGAAATGAGACATCAAGAAGACACCGATGTACAGAGAGAATCGAACAGCCTTGAAAGTAGGATATGAAGTACCCTGTGTCTATTACTTTATGCCACTCTATGAAAACAACTTACAAGCAAATGAATCTTCTGGAGATGTAAGAATGTTCAAGTGAACATCAATTTCTACACATACCCCTGAAGCCTTTGTGGCTGTTAAATCTTGCCTCTCAGACACATAGGGAGCTCCTGCAAATTCTCACTATTGCACTTCTTCACAGAAGGCTCCTAGTATGTATTGTGCTCTCATCCAACAAAGAGTTATAAACACACATAGTCTCCCAACTGAAGATACTGAGGAACCTGGATTCTCCAGACAGAGGAAACAGTGAAGAACCTACTTACTCAGATGTGTACTCAATGTCCTGCCCTAATCTGCCTTGCATAGAAATGTAGGTAACCAGACTGATTTGATCCACCCTTCTGTAGGAAAGCAAGACCCCAAATTTTAAAGTTTAGGTCACAGGAGACACTTGTAAATTTGATGAATTATATAGTCTGCAATAATATTCATATACTGAACCAAGTCCAAACTATGGCAGCATGTTTCCCATCTATATAAAGTCATAAATATATAAAGAT
Source organism: Rattus rattus (assembly GCF_011064425.1). Lineage (NCBI taxonomy): Eukaryota > Metazoa > Chordata > Mammalia > Rodentia > Muridae > Rattus > Rattus rattus. Next base: position 109,150,031 of record NC_046158.1, on the reverse strand, counting down.
AAATCTATATATAATATAAATCCACAATAAATACATTCACAATAAAATTTAAAGAACCAAACATTCTGCTAAATTCAGAAATAACAATACAAAAACTTAAGAAATATTTAAAAGACAGTAAAACTAAATATGCAAATGAATATAATTACTTTCTGATTACATGACCCTTTGAAAAAGGAAACCTATACAATTCTTTTAAAAGACATTCAAAATAAGGTTTTACAGCTAGTTATAGAAACAAAAGCGAATATGGATAGACATCTAAGTATCTCCCATGCTCACAGATTGGCAGCACTAATGTTGCATAAATGGCCACCTTGCCTAAAGCAGATACAAATTCAATAAAATCTCCATCAAATGGATACAAAAAATATGGGACATTTACATAATGGAGTACTACACAGATATTAAAAACAATGACTTCATGACATTCATAGGCAAACGGGTGGAACTAGAAAATATCCTTAGTGAGGTAGACCAATCATAAAAACATGCATGGTATGCATTCACTGATAAGTGTTTATTAGCTCAAAAGCTCAGATTACCCAATGACACAATCCACAGACCACATGAAGCTCAAGAAAAAGGTCGACCAAAGTGCAGATGCTTCAGTCCTTCTTGGAAGAGGGAACAAAAATAATAATAGGAGGACATATGGACACAAAGTTTATAGCAGAGACTGAAGGACTGGCCATCCAGATCCTGCCCAATCTGGGGATCCAGCCTATACATATACAGCCACCATCCAAGTCAGTATTGGGGAAGCCAAGTAGTGCATGCTGACAGGAGCTTGATATAGCTCTCTTCTGAAAAGCTCTACCAGAGCATGAAAAATAGAGAGGTGGAGGCTTGCAAGCAAACATTGAACCAACAGGGTCCCCATTGGTTGAATTAAAGAATCGAAGGAGCACAAGGAATTTGCAAACTTATAATGACAACAATACCAATCAACCTGAGCTCCCAGGAACTAAAATACCACCCAAAGAGTACACATGGACAGACCCATGGCTCCACTCTGCTTATGTAGCATTTATAGCAGAGAATGGCTTCAACCCCCCAGTGTAAGGGAATGTCAGGGCAGGAAGACAGGTGGATGGGAGGGGGATCACCCCCATAGAAAAAGTAATGGGGCTTGGGATAGGGCGTTAATGGACAGGAAACCAGGAAAGGGGATAACATTTGAAACATAAATAAAAATATTCAATAAGAATATCACTCACTATTAAAGTATAGAATTGGTTTTAGTTTCCCATATACCCAGGAATACCAAGGCTGTGAGATGAAGATACACCAATTGAGAAAAAAAAATAAAAAAATAAAAGCAGAAAAAGCAAAAAGATCCTAACCAGAAGTTAAAAAGCACAACTAAGTGAGTGAGATTTTATATAGAGAAACCAAATCAATATGTTATCTTCTATCCTAGCACCTATAATAAATCATTAATTCCCTTTTATGACTTTTGGTTAATAGTTTTACCTCTTGGAATGTGCTCTGAGTAGTACAAAGTCTGGTTACTATCTAGAAACAATTAGCTGGTGATACATGGGAGATCTATAGAACACTCAATGCAGTTTTGACTGTCAGACCAATAGCAGCCCCACCATTAAAGAGCTTAATAAATACTGATATAATTTTAGGAATTCTTATACAATCATCTTTAAGAATTAAGAAGTCATCTATTTGTCTATATAGCATCACTACAAGACAGTACATCTTCATAGATCTACAGAGATCTGCTCAAAATGTGTAGAATAATAACTTGTGATTATTGTATATATTTAATAATAACAGGAAAAGCATATTAATAGCAGGAATCTTTCATAAATTGATTTATTCCTTGGGCTTGCCTAGTGGAACTTTGTCTTAGCTATAACCTAAATTGAAATCATTTCAGGAAGATCACCTGCTAGGATTAGGTTGTCTTATCATGGTTCCTGACAGACATCCTTAGGGAGCAAAAGGAAAATATCCTCATCTGCATAGCAATGTACATTGTGCCAGTTTTGTGTGCCTCTTGAATTTGAAGAAATAAGTGAAACAGGTCTTCTATATCAGGAATGAAAGTAGTAGAACAAAATGAGTCAATTGATGGAAGAATAGCAGTATGTTAAAAGAATGACAAAGTGATTCAAATAAATTTTTTAATTACTTCTTTTTACATGATCTATTTGAAGCAGATTCTGGTAACTTTACATTCTCCAAGGAAGGAAGCATCCTGGACAACAAGCAAAGAGGTTTTAGAAAATAAAGTATCTGATAGTGTTTCTCTTTTTCTCAAGTTCACTTGTATTGAGAGGAAAAAACATAAGAAGGATAAAACTCATATTTTAGTGCAATTGTCATTACTTAGGTTGTGAGTATGTTTCCTATTTTTTACTTCCATATGGTTGCTAAGTAGGTACCAGTACTCTGTGTGAATTGAAAGCATCTTAAAGAAATCAGCCAGGCCATTTCCATGTCTGTATGTCTGTGCCCCTGGAGATTAGTAAGAGGAGAAAAACCAGTCTGTAGCAGGGACTCCATTTTCCTTTCTATGGGTGTCTTTAGTGACCCTCCAAGCACACCTACTTCAGTAGGTAATGGTACAAGAAAAAATCAGTTGTAGCACCCCAGCATCTATTTTCTACTTCCCTGTGGGGGAGTTATCATGGCTTGTATCACATGGGTAGGGAAAGTCACTATGCTCTTGGCAATAAGTTCCAGTGTCTTCAGACTTTTGGCTGTTGCTGCTGAAAGTAAAATGCATCACAGGCCCACTGGCACTAAACCTCCGTGAGACACTATCTTCAAGGATGGCTGCCAAATAATTTAGGGGTTATCCTTGGTTTCTTTCATAGTCTGTTTGTTCTTCATGTGTAGGAATTTGATTGATTTTTGGGCATCAATTTTCCACCCTGCTACTTTGCTGAAAGTGTTTATCAGTTGCAGAAGGTTCCTGGTGAAGTTTTTAGGTTGTTTTGTTGTTGTTGCTTTGAATAAAATCATATTATCTGCAATAGTTTGACTTCTTCCTTTCCTATTTGTATCCTTTTGTTCCCTTTAAGTTGGCTCATTGCTATAGCTAATTCTTCAAGTATTACATCTAATAGATATGGAGATAGTGGGTACCCTTTTACTTGTTCCTGATTTTAGTGGAAATACTTCAAGTTTATGTCCATTTAAGTTGATGTTTGTAGATTGTTGTTTTTATGCAGGTGAAGACAGGCAAAATGTAAGGCAAGGACTGTAATAGGGCAGTGTAAATGTATGGTAGGGACAGAGATTTGTAAGGCGGGGGAGAGGAGAAAGAGGAGAGGAACCAAGATGGAGGCAGAGAAGGACAACCCAGATTCATGAGGCCTTAAGTGGCCACAGGTTGTGATGAATATTTCATAAGGGATGGATTTTTATAGGACAATTTTTCTTATCTAGTTGGGTGTTTTATATGATTATCAATTGGTTGTTAGTTTCTTGTACAGATGTTTGGTGGAGTTGTGTTGAGGTACATATCTTGTATCCTCAGTCTCCCTAAAACTTTTATTATAAAGGGGTGTTGGTTTTTCTCAAAGGTCTTATCTGCATCCAATGAGATGATCATATGCTTTTCTCTGCTAGTCAGTTTATGTGGTAGATTATATTTATTGATTTAAATTTGTTGAACATTTAAATTGTAAATGAAGCCTATTTGATCATGATGGGTGATCTTTTTGATGTATTTTTGGTTATAGTTTGCAAGTATTTTATTGAGAATATTTACATCTATGTTCAAAAGTTAAATTGGCCTGCAATTTTCTTTCTTTATTGTATCTTTGTATGGTTGAGTATTTGGAATAATTTTCGCTTTGTAAAAAGGAGAATGTAATACTCCTTCAGTTTCTATTGCAGAATTGATTTGAACAATATTATTGCTAATTCTACTTTGAATATCTGGTAATATTCAATTGATAATCTATCTGGTCCTGGGCTCTATGCTCTATATCTATCTAACATCTGTCTGTCTGTCTGTCTGTCTATCTATCTACCTACCTATCCATGTATCTATGTATCTATCTATCATCTGTCTGTCTGTCTGTCGTTCTGTCTTTCAAGTTGTGAGACTTGATTATTGCTTCTATAATACAAGTTATTTTACATCTCTTTAAATTGCTTATCTGATGTTGTAACAAAGTCTCCAACATTTAATTTTACCAATGAAGATGAAGCAGCCAGACGCTGGAGTGAGCTTGCTATCTCAATGAGCAAGAGAATATACCCAGCTGACCTTCGTTCTCAACTGTCTAAATGTGGAAAAAGAAAACTCTCCTTCTTCATACCATCTTAAAAACCTCTCAGACTGAGTGCCATCCTTTCTACTTCCTGTGTGTCTCCATATTCATCCTCCTGACCTCCTCTTTTTAAATTTAGTTTATTTTTATACATTCATTTTACATCTTTCTCACTGCCACCTACCAGTCATCCTTCCCATTATCCTTCCATATACTACACTCCCCTTCTCCTCTGTGCAGGTGGAGACACCCCAACCCTGTGTGTCCCCCGATTGTGGCATTTCTCATCTCTGGAAGGTGAGGTGCTTCTTCTACTGAGGCTAGACATGTCAACCCAGCTAGAAGAACATATCCCACATATAGGCAACAACTTTTGGGATACGACATCCCGTGTCTTTCTTTTAACTCAATGATTTATTTCTATGTTCACTCCTTGTCAACTGCTTGCTTGCTCTGCCTTTTGACCTTTGGTTCACTTTATTTAAACCTATTTACAATAAACAGAAAGCTCTTGGATTAAATGTGTGTACTAGGGCTGAGCCATACCAACACCAAAAACAGGATTTTCCAGTCAATAACAGAATCTTGAGTTTCACAGAGTGATCAAATATCCTAGAACAATGTGACTTGAAACTTTGTTAGGTCATACATATCAATAAATGTATTAATTTTCTATAGATATCCTAAGATTTTTAAATGAAATTTTTAGGCAAATGCATAGAACTTGAAAATATCATCCTGAGTGAGGTAACCCAATCACAAAAAAACCACCTATGATATGTACTCACTGATAAGTAGACATTAACGCAAAAGCCTGGAATAAACAAGATACAATTTACAGACAATATGAAGCTCAAGAAGAAAAAAACACCAAACTGTGGATGCTTCAGTCCTTCTTAGAAAATGGTACAATATACTCACAGGAGGAAATACAGATCAAAATGCGAAGTAGAGATGGAAGGAAAAGTCATCCAGAGATTGTCCCACCTGGGCGCCCATCTACAGTCATGGACATCCTGCAGCTTTGAATCTGCAGGACTGAACTTTTCACATGCTCCAGAAGTTCATACATGATGTAGATATTAGGGTGGGCTAACTGAAAGCCCTGAATCTGGGCATAAGTAGTAGCTGAGTTGATCACACTGCTAGCACCACTGTATCCTCACCACTGGTGCAATCTCTCCAGCATTGCACTGGATAGCTCATGCAAGGCTGCAGCTGGCAAAGGGCAGGGCCAGCACTCCTATTCTCATGCCTTCCGGCCTGCATCTGGGCCAGAGCTAGCTCTACTTTGTTGCTTAGGTGAGGTTCAGGGCCTGCTTTTCTGAGTGCAATAGCCAGGGTAGGGGGTGGCAAGGAAGGCAGTTCTGCACAGTCTCAGAAGAATGCCCAGACCAAGGATGTCACCATGGTCTTTAGCACTAATATAAGCACAGAACACTGACACTGACCCCTGGTGCTGCATGTCCATGGACCTAGACATGGTCAGCAGCAGAAGCATGGGCTAGGTAACTACCATGGCCTCAGATGGTAAGGCAGGACATCCATAACAGGCCAATTGCCTCCACTCTCCATTCCCCATTTCTGCTTCTTTTCACAATTCCTCAAACTGTTCAGCCTCTCTTTTTCTCCCATCTGTCCATCACATACATACATATCTTGGTGGCTCCCATTGAAGGTGGGCCATACATCCGGTGGACCTCTGGGTGAATTCTGCTCCCCTACACCAAGTGTCATGTTTGCAGATAGGCATCTAGGTGTCCCCACTCTGCACATGTTCTATGGTCATGGCTGCAGCCCTACTTAGAGACCTGCCAAGAGACATACCACACTGTGAGCTAATGGGGGATATGTAAAATAACATGATCCTTTTCCAATTAAAAATTTTCAAAATACTTTTTGAAATGTGGAGAAGGAAATAAATAAAGAACTGAACTAACAGATTGGGATCTGAAGTTTTCTACCTCTTACATCAATATGGGGCTGTGAATGCTTTGCTTATAGATTTGCAGGACTCCAGCTGGCTGTTAGAAAAGCTGATTAAGAGGCAGCCATCCTGCTATTGCTTTATGCTAGTGTTTGAGATCCCTCCTGGATGCATATTTACCAGCAGCATCAATCACCAAAACTTAGTCAAACTTCACACTCGGGTCAGGATAGGAGGGAAATGCACAGCTTTCAAGATATAAAGTAGCACATTCTCTGTATCCATTCCTCTCTTGAGGACATCTTGGCTATTTCCAGCTTCTGGTTATTATGAATGAGACTGTTATGAACAGAATGAACATGTGGCTTTACTATATGTTTGTGTATCTTTTGGGTATATGCCCAGGTACATTTACACAAAGGAGTACTACTCAGCTATTAAAAACAATGACTTAATGAAATTTGCAGGCAATTGGATGAACCTAGAAAATATCATCCTTAGTGAGATAACCCAGTTACAAAAGAACACACATGGTATGTACTCACTGATGAGTGGATATTAAGCAAGAAGCTTGAAATACCCACTATACAACTCACAGACCATATGCAGATCAACAGGGAAGGCCAAAGTGTCTTAGTCCAACTTAGACAGGGAAAGTAGAGGGAGGGGAGGACCTGTGAGGGAGAGTGGAGAGGGAGGGAAAATGGGGCAGGATCTGGTATAGGAGGAAACAGAAGGGGGAGGTGGGTGAAGTACAGAAATTCAGGAAATTAAACAGAGTTATGTAACAGTGGGGAATGGGAAACTGGGTGTAGTCACTAGAAAATCCTAGATACAAGAGAAGCAAGAGGTTCCCAGGACCAACATGGATGAGATTAGCTGAAATACCCAAAAAAGAGGAGAGAGAACCTGCAGAGACCATATCCAGAAGTTAGGCACAGTCCCTGCGATAGGTGAACATGATTAAAGATGATGATGGAACAGTTATTTTAACAATCCCAAGTTCCATGCTTCCATTCTGACAAGATCTTTGCAATTACTGGTCGTGCAGAAGCCAAACCAGTCATAGAAATGCTTTCTGGAATATTACGTGAGCTTGGTACTTTCATCTTAAAGAGACTTACTAAATTATCTAAAAGTTCCCATGACAAATAATGAATAGTAAAACACAAATTCTAGAAGACATTGATGAAGATGATAATATCTCATATATTGTAAAAAATGATGAAAAATAAAAAAATGAAGTCAAATAATTTTTTTCTGGTTTATATCTATCCTCTTCCTTCATCAAGTAGAAATAAAACATATCTGAAAAGAAAGAACAGAAAAGTTGGTTGAACTAAAGAGCAGAGAGTCAATGGAAAGGATATTTCTGCGTGTAGTGGCTCATTCCTGAGAACATCCAGGGTTTGACTTAACAATTGCTATATGCTAAGTGATCATATCTATCTGCATTCTCTGCTACCTCATGAGGACATCTAAAAATGCTCATTTTCTGTACCTGTGGCACATTAGACTCTTTCCTTTTCTCATCAAGTCCCTAATGGGTAAAACATTGTTTTCCATGCAAGACTTTCTTCTGTTTTTCCTTCATCTGTCCAAAAACTGTTGCTAAAATGCACTAGCCAAATAATACTTTTAGATCAAGAACTTTCAAAATACAAAAACAATTAAATTCAGTGTTCATGAATCCCAAAAGACCACCCAGGAACTAACTCTGATATAATCACAGTAGGGTCTTTTATTTACAAGCTTGAGTCTGGGGCTACACCATCCTCACCAGCACAGCAGGATGGGAGGGTGATTCCCAGAGTTCTCAGCAGGACAAGGCCTTAAGTGAAATAACAAACAAGTGAAGGAATTTTATCCTGGCAAGCATCTTGTATGACTATTGTAAGCCTATAGGTGGGTACTCTGAAGCAAAATCAGGAATAATCACAAATTGCCTGAGAGTACATCTGAAAAAATCAGACTAATCTTTGGCTGATGCTTATTAGGAAATAGCTAGGAAGTAGCTCTAGGGTAAGGGCCATGGACAAATCATGGGGTTCTTCCATGTACTTCAATGTAGCCTGATTCAGCTGTAGGTCAAGTTTCTCTTAAAATTCAGGCTGATTTCAAGATGGAGTAGATTTGGTCTCTCACACACTGCTGTTATACTTATACCTTCTTTCTAGATTTCCTGGCAATGTACAAAATAAAACCTTGAAGCAGAATGCTTTTAATGAAAAAGCTGTAATAATTCAACAAAATATCATCAGGTGGGCTGGAGATTTGGCAGTACATGAATCGAAAGGGTATTCAATTGGCAGAAATTTTGGCCAGTGTTTGAAGTGGAAACATGGTTTCTTTGGAAAGTCAGTTGTGTCAGAGGCTGATTTGCTGTGGCAGATATGTGAAGGAGTGTTTTCCTAAAGCAGACACAGGTAAAAGGATGTTTCACTGAAGCAGACACATGAAATATTTCATTGAAGTAGAAACAGGTGAAAGATATTTGGCTTTGTTTAACTAAACATATAAAGAATTTTTCACTAATGACATACATATAATATTTCATCTTACATTGTGTTCCTGAACCCCATTTGCAATGATATCATATCGAGAAAGTTGTAAAAGAATTTCTTTTGAAGTTCCTGTGGCTTTGTGTGACTTCTTGCTGCTTCTTCAGAAAGGAGCTCATTGCCAGAGGAATGTCAACTGACACAAAGAATCACATGGAGATTTCTCTAAGAAAGACTCACATGGTAAGACAAGAAACGTGGGAGGAAGTAAAAATAGTACTCAAGGGACAATGACAGGAGGTTTACAATGTGGTTCAAAATTGCCCTAGCTATTGAACATCTAAAACAAATCATAGCGCTCCATCGACAACCTGCATTTATCTTCCACATCTTTTGAAGTTTAGCTATTTTTCTAAATTAAGTATTCAGACTATAATTAAAAAGGAAAACCAGCATAAATATTAATTAAGCAAATTTTAATGTTTTCATCAATATTATATACATTAGATGCTTTAAATAACATTTTTAATTTTTTTAAGAATTTCAAACTTTGGAACTGTGTTTCCACCATTTTAATCATTCCCTACTTCCAACATCTTCCATGTTCCCCACTCTTTCTCAAATGATTTACTTTTTTAAAAAAATTTTATTAGATACATCTCTTTACTTACACCTCAAATGTTATTCCCTTTCCCGGTTTCCTATCAAAAGCCCTCATCCCTTACCCTCCTCCACAATACAGGTATTCCCCCATTCCACCACCCTTACTGACCCCACACCCATATTCCCCTGCACTGGGGGTCCAACCTTGACAGGACCATGGGCTTCCCCTTCCACTGGTACCCCAACAAAACTATTCTCTGCTACATATGCAATTAGATCCCGGGATCATTACATGTATTATCTTTCTGTAGCTGTTTAGTCCCTGGAAGCTCTGGTTGGTTGGCATTGTCCTTATGGGGTTGCAAGCTCCTTCAACTCTTTCAATTCTTCCTCTAATTCCCCCCAAGGGGGTCCTGTTCTCAGTTCAGTGGTTTGCTGTTAGCATTGCCCTCTGTATTGAACAGGCTCTGGATGTGTCTCTCAGGAAAGATCTATATCTGGTTCCATTCAGCATGCATTTTTTAGCTTCATCCTTCTTATTTAGTTTTGGTGGCTGTATAAACTTTGCTGCTCTAAACTTTGCTTCCATATCCCTTCCCTTGGATATATTTTCCCCTTTTAGGTAGGAGAAATTTTGGTCATCCTTCTTCTTGAGTTTCCTGTGGTCTGTGGATTGCATCTTGGGTAATTTGAACTTTTAGGCTAATATCCACTTATCTCTGAGTGCACACCAAGTGTGTTTTTCTGTGGTTGGGTTACCTCACTCAGAATGATATTTTCTAGTTCATTTCGTTTGCCTATGAATTTCATGAAGTCATTGTTTCTGATAGCTGAGTAGTACTCCACTGTGTAGATGTACCACATTTTTTTAAATCAATTCCTCTGTTGAAGGGCATCTAGGTTCTTTCCAGCTTCTGGCTATTATAAATAAAGTTGTTATGAATATAGTGGAGCATGTGTCTTTGTGGTATGTTGGAGCATCTTTTGGGTATATGTCCAGGAGAGGTATAGCTGGGTCCTCAGGTAGTGGAATGTTCGATTTTCTGAGGACGGATTTTCAGAATGGTTGTACCAGTTTGCAATCCCACCAACAGTGGAGGAATGTTCCTCTTTCTCCACATCCTAGCCAGCATCTGCTTTCACCTGAGTTTTTTTATTTTAGCCATCCTGACTGGTGTGAGGTGGAATCTCAGGGTTGTTTTGATTTGCATTTCCCTGACTAAATATATTGAACATTTCTTTAGGTGCTTTTTGGCCATTCAATAAACCACAGCTGAGAATGTTTTGTTTAGCTCTATACTGTCACGCCCACCTCGGCCTGCCAGGAAGACGCAACACGGTTGGATTCTTCTCAACAGCCTTTACTGCAGGACACCTTTATTGTTGACACGGGGACGTGAGCAGCAAAAGCGCTCGCCTTATATACACAACAGTATGCTAATATTCTTTCAGGGATTGGCAGGGCACGAGTCACCCCACTATCACCCCACTGTCATCCCAGCTACTTCTCCTCCGGAGATTGGCGATTGGCGCTGCATGAACCTCCCATTAGCATAGTACCGCCCCAGCCAGACTGACGCCAGGTGCAAAACCCCGCGCATGCACAGTACTGTTGTTCACCACAGGAGGGCGCCAGATCACCTCATTATCATACAGCTGCCCTGACAAGGGGACAAGCCTGCTCATTCGTGGTAAGTTGTTTACAATCAGACAGGGCTGGCTGTCGGCGCCATCCGCCATCTTTACTTCGCCGTGCTGCTCACTACACTATACCCCATTTTTGAATAGGGTTATTTGGTTCTCTGGAGTCTAACTTCTTGACTTCTTTTTATATTCTTGATATTAGCCCTCTCTCACATTCAGGATTGGTAAAGATCTTTTCCCAGTCTGTTGTTTGCTTTTTGTCCTAATGACAGTGTATTTTGCCTTACAGAAGCTTTGCAGTATTAAGAGGTCCCATTTGTCGATTGTTAATCTTAGAACATAAGCCATTGGTGTTTTGTTCAGGAAATTTTCCCCAGTGCCCATGAGTTTGAGACTCTTCCCCACTTTCATTCTATTACTTTGAGTGCATCTGCTTACAATGTGACTCATAATTGCCCTAGCTATTGAACATCTAAAACCAATGATAGCCATCCATAACCATTCTGTATTTATCTTCCACATTTTTTGTAGTTCAGCTATTTTTCTAAATTAGGTACTTAGACTAAAATTACAAAGGAAAATCAGCATAAATATTAAGTAAATATTTATATTTTTCAACAATATTTTATACATTAGATGCTTTAAATAACATTTTTAATTTTTTAAAGAATTTCATACTTTAGACCTGTGTTCACACCATTTTTTCATTCCCCACTTTCAAAATATTCTATGTTCCCAACTCTTTCTCAAATGAATTACTTTTATTTACATAATTGTTATAGTTTTACACACACACACATAGACACCCCCCCACACACACACACACTAATAAGTCCATTTAGTGTTGCTCTTATGTATTTGTGGTTAAGGCTGACTACTTGTGATTTAATAGCCAACAAACTGATTTGTCCTTGGAAAAGCTTGATTCTCAAAGTCTAAGCTAACATTTTCTGTACTCTTCAACTAGGGCTGGGGCTTTGTGAAATTTTCCCTATTGAATTGACATATCTACTACTATTGTCTTTTGTTGGTCTTGTTTGGTGTCTATACTGTTGATTGCATGACTTTGTGACTTTAATAATGCAAATAATAGGGAAACAGCCAATAACACTAAAACTGTTGGTAGACATATACAAGTATTGGTGTACTATGGCATCTAAAAGGGAGGTCAAGATAAGGTAATAGTAGGTGATGATTGAAGGACACAATGTAGACAAAAAAGAAGAATATAGTGCATTCATTCTTCATGTTTAAATTCTGTCATGTTAGGATTTTTTATTTTTATAAATCTATAAAAATGCAATTGACATTCAAATTATCGAACTCCAGGAATAATACCACAGCTTCATAATGCCTATGCCAATTATAGTTCTTTGAGATGAGCCAAGATTGGAATTCAGAATATGTTTGAATGGCTACCTTAATCTTGATTGTTGGTGTTTTAGTTTGTGAGTTTATTAATTATATTTTAAAAAAGAAAATATAAAATGGATGATTTATTTCTTACTAATAGGAAAAAAACATCTGTTTCTCTGTTATTTTCTCTGAGTTGCTAATGGGGGAACAGGATGATCAGACAATAAATTTGCTTTGTAGAATGTGATACATATGAAGAAACTTCAAGTCCTATCTGAGGTCAATTATTTCTAATTTTATACAACCAAGTTGGCGAAGCTTCTATGTAACTTAGAAGCTAGACAATAGGCCCTAAAACTTATCCTTATTGATTGCATTTATGAATACTGATGCCAGTGTAGTAAGTAGATTGAGTATATTGTCTTAAACCGCCCTGCCAAGGGGAGTTTGTTTAAAAGGAGTAAATTAATATCAATCATCTTTTTGTCTCTCCCTCTGCCAAGCTTTGACAAGGAGAAAAATAACTCCAAGAAACTACTGAATAACAAAATATTCAAATGACCTACTTTATTTATAATCTTAGGAGTTTGAATTTATTAAGCAACAGTTTAATAAAAGCAATGTCTAGTACAAAAAAAGACAAGAATGTAAGAAAATGGACAAAACACAGGCATTAAGTTACCTAGATTATAAAGATAAGAATAAAGCACACTGGCCCCTCAGTTTTATAGCACTATCAAGAGAAATCTCTTATGGTTAAACCAGTCTGTCCACATATAATGTTCTATCAATACCTTGGATCTCTACTACAGGATTTGATAAAGACATTCCATTTAGGGATGCATACTTCAAAGCCTTTCATCTATTCATAACACCTTTTTAAATGAGCAGAGTAACACACTGGATACATTAAAGGATATTCCACAAAGATTCATTAGCTTCTCATAAGTAATTTACAGACAGAAAAAAATATGCTAACCTGTACAAAGGTGCTTGCAAAGCGAAAAAGTTGTCAAACAACCAGTCAATATGATAATTTTTTCAGTACAATACATACTCCAACACTTAACATTCTTGAAACTAAGTCAGTTTCAGCTGATGCATATATATAATCACAAGTTGATGACACAAGAACCGGTTTTCAAGTGTATCCGAAGATGCAGTAGCAGTTTGCATATTCTTTACACAGGAAAAGATGGTCTGATTATATATTTTATTAATCTATAAACTTTTATTCTTAAAAATGTTGCTGGGACAGTGGGTATAAACAAAACGTGGAAAGAGGATGTCTTCTGAGATACAGTGCTTGAGTTTATGGTTGGATCAAGCCTTTGCATACTCCAAGAAGACAATTTTAGAAAGAAGTACAGGGCTGAGAGAAGGTGGGAATGAGATTTCGGAACAAAAACAGAATAACTAGTATATGAAGACAAACACAGGACTGATGCCTAGAGATGACAACGCTCTGCCAACAAGGTTAAGATTGATGATAAAGTCAATGAAAACCTATGCTTTTTCGAATTTCTACTAAATGTTTTAATGTGTTTGGTGTCTGAAGCAGAAGGATATCAAGAAGTGATAATGATTTTCATTTTGGGGAAAACAGAACTATTAGCTCCTTTATCTTGTGCTCATGAGAAATCAAACACCCATTGATATGAAGACATGAACTCCCTCAACAACACCAGTTCCAAATACTGAACTGGAGTGTAGTAAATACTGAGTAAAAGATAAGTAATGATACTTGGAAGGAAAAAATCTAAGCTTACTATATCAATAATTACTGATGCTAAAACCAAGAGCTACTTTGATGTGATGAACCATCATGACCAAAAGCAATTTGTGAAGAAAAGACTTCACTTGAATGTAACAGTTCATCACCAAAAGTAGTGAAGATAGAAACTCAAGCACGAGAGTCACGTGGATTCAGTAGCTGAAACAGAGGCCATGGGTGAGAGTTACTTACAGGCTTGTTTCCCATAGCTTGCTCAACTTACTGTCTAATGGGACTAAAGACTTCAAGCCCATGGACATGACACACAATTAATCAATAATTAGCTGAGCCTTCCCACATCATTCAATAGTTAAGAAAATGTCCTACAGACTTGTCTATAGTTTGACATTATGAAGCCATTATCTTAATTGAGGCTCCCTCTTCTCTCATGTCTCTAGCTTGTGCCTAGCTTTTGTCAAGCCAGTATATCACAAATAAGAAAATTATTTCTTAATCTAAAACACACACACACACACACACACCTTAACAAGACAAATTTTACCTCATTTTGAAGAAGTGAGACTATTTGTAATAACATCTATGTATATTGTACACTGAGCATAAAAGGACCATCTCTAAAATTATGAGAAAAAAAGTAGCCCTTTGCCTACACTTGCACCAGAAAATGGTTGTCACATTGCTTTGAAATCTGTAAAACATTTTAAAGTGGCTGTATGTTCAAATAATGAGACTGTAATATAAAATGTTACACTCTATTACATGTTTTATTTCTTCAAAATAAGGACAATTGAACAAGATTATCAGAAAATTTTCTTAGTCTCACATCTTCTTACATATATATTTTTTTTTTGGTTTAGAATTTTCACAGTGATAAAAGAAATTTCTAAACCATAAGCATATGTTTGCTCTTGAGACACTAAACTGTGTATGACTTGTAGAAGTTCTGGGAAGTATGTATTAGCACATCCAAACGTAGGTAGCATTGACTGCCATAAAAGTCATCTTTGTAAATGCATATTAGAGTAAATGAGTTTATTTCAAGTTACTTATACATCTATGAAAAAATTTCAAATTCTCAGAAGTGTACCTCATGTATCTTACTAGGTTTATGTTTTATTTAAGGCAGAATCAATGCAACCTCTGTGCAAATTAACTTCTAGTACCAAATTAGAAGAACCTACAGTCTCCAAAAACAAGGCCCAGATAAAATAAGACTCATGGAAACTTGCAAATTTATGTGGACAAATTCTTCACCCTTATCAGGGAATCTGCTTGTCTTGTCAAATTCTATCACTGTGCAAAAGACAGTTTTGTCTCTACCTTAGTTTGTGTATATATATATATATATATATATATATATATATATGTATGTATGTATGTATATATGGATGGTTCCGAAGTTAAAATAGTCATTGGCTGATTATTCCTTCAAATTCTGTTTCATCTTTACTTCTTGAATGTCTTGTAGGTACGATAAATATTGGGAATGCTTTGTGGGTGGGTTAGTATTCCCATCCCTTCCTTAGAAGTAATGCAGGGTTGCAGAAGGTGGCGATTTCAGGTTCCATATTCCCTGTTGCTAGGAGTATCAGCCATGGTTATGTTCATAGATTTTTGTAAGTCTCCCTTATTCTAAGTTTCTGGCTTGTGTTCCCTACCATTCAAAAATTTAGTTTTCTCTCCCAGTTCTCTCTCCACCATTCCTCCCGACACTTGATTTTTCCTGTTCCTCTCCTGACTCATCTCCCACACAGTGTCCTTCCTCCATTCAGCTTCAGTGTCTTTTCTGTTTCTGCTTCTGAGTGAAATTCAAGCATGCACCCTTTGTTATCATTGTTACTTAGATTCCTTGGGTCTTTGGACTATAATACATTTATCCTATACTTTAAGGTTAATAATAATTTTAAGCAATCACATACCATGTATGTCTTTCTGCATCTGAGATATGTCACTCAGGAAGATATTTACAAGTCTTTTTCATTTGGCTGCAAATTTCATGTTATCGTCATTTATAATAGTTGAGTAATATCCTATTGTATAACTATACCACATTTTCTTAATTCTTCAGTTGAGAGGTTTCTAGATTAATTCCAGTTTGTGGCTATTACGAATGAAGCTGCTATGAATATTGTTGAGCATGAGGCCCTGTGGTATGCTGGAGTATCATTTGTATATAAGTCTCGGAGCGGTATATCAGGATCTTGTAGTACAATTGTTTGAAATTTTCTCAGAGTCCACCAAACTGCTTTCAAAACTGGTTGTATAAATGTAAACTCATCCCAGCAATGGAGGAATGTTTCTGTTGCTCCACATCCTATCCAGCATGTGATGTCCCTTGAGTTTTTTATTTTAACCACTCTGAAAGACATAAGATGTAATTTCTTAGTCATTTTGTTTGCTTCACTGATAACTAAGGGTGTTGAGAATTTCCTGAAATGTTTGTCAGTCATTAGAGATTCCTCTGTGGTGAATCTATCGATCCCTACAGCATATTTTTATTGGACTATTTGGTTTGTTGGTGTCTAATTTATTGAGTTCTTTATATATGTTGGATATTAGCCCTCTGTCAGACGTAGGGTTTGTGAACATCTTTTCACATCTTATCGTCTACCATTTTGTCCTATTCCTTATAGAAAGTTTTAGTTTCAAAAGATTCTTGATTTTAGTGCCTAAACTATCTGGGTTACTTATGTATACTATCATATCATTTGCAAATAATGATACCTAGTCAGTTCTTTTCCAACTCATATCCCCGTTAATCTATTTTTGTTGTCTTATTAGAATAGAACTTCAAGGACTGTATTGAATACATACAGAGAAATTGGACAGCCTTGTCTTGTCCCTGATTTTAGAAGAATTGCTTCAAGATACTCTCCATTTAAATTAATGTTGGCTATTGGCTTACCATATATTGCCTTTATAATATCTAGATATGAACCTTTATTCCTGATCTTTACAAGATTTTTATCATGAGGTGGTGTTGGAATTTGTCAAAGACCTTATCAGCATCAAATGTGATGATCATGTGGGTTTTTCTTCAGTTTGCTTATATAGTGGATTACACTGAAGAACTTTCATGTGTTGAACCCTCCTTACATTATAGGAATAAAGCAAACTTGGGCATAGTGGATGATGTTTTTTATGTATTCTTGGATTGAGTTTGTGAGTATTTTATTGAGTGGTTTTGCATAGATTCTCATAAGCAAAATTGGTCTGAAATTGTCTTTCATTGTTGAGTCTTTATATGGTTTAGGTATCAAGGTGACTGAGACCTCATAGAATGAATTAGGTAATGTTCCTTCAGTTTCTTTTTTATGGAATAGTTTGAAGAGTATTGGTATTCATTCTTCTTTGAAGGTCTGGTATAATTTGGCACTAAAACCATCTATCCCTGGGCTATTTTTAGTTGTAAAACTTTAGTTACTGCTTCTATTTCCTTAGGGATTATAGGGTTACTTAGATTGATAATGGTTTACCTTTTATAGATGCTACCTATAAAGAAAATCATCCATTTAATTGAGATTTTCCAATTTTGTGGAGTGCTTTTTTCCTTTTACAGCCCAAACAATACTTTCCTACCAATCCCTCTTACAGATTCCATCCTCCATCTATACTTTCCCTCCCCTCTAAGAAAATGGTGTTCCCCGAGTATTCCCAACCCAGGCACATCAAGTCTCTGCAGGATTAGGCATACCGTCCCGAAGGGGGTCAGCCTTCTGCTACATACTTGCTGGAAACTTATGTCCAACCTTGGTATGCTCTTTGATTGGGGTCTCAGTCTCTGAGAGTTTCCAAGTTAGGTGATACTGCTAGTCTGCCTGTGGGGTTCCTATTCACTTCATAGCCTTCAATCCTTCCCCAAACATGAGGGTCCCTGATTTCTGTCCAAATGTTTGTCTGTGGGTATCTGCATCTGTCTTAGTCAGCTGCTGGGTAGAGCCTCTTAGAGGACAGCTGTACTTGGATCGTGTCTGTACATATAGCAGAGTATCAATGAGAGTGCAAGAGATTAGGGCGTGCTCATGGAATGGGTCTCAAGTTGAGCCAATTATTGCCTGGCTATTCCTCCATTCTCTGCTATATCTTTATCCCAGCACTTCTTTTAGATAGGGCAAACTTTGGGTGAAATGTTTTATGGGTGGATTGGTGTCCTTATCCATCTAATGGGGATCCTGCTTGGCTTCAGGAGGTAGCCTCTTTAGGTTCCATGACCCTTCTATTAGGCATCTTGACTAAGGTTGTAGCTGGAAATTATAAAAAAAATGCACCATCCCACGTTAGATACCGCACCGCTGTACACAGGACACTGGTGGGCTGTTCTCATCTCAGCAACTCTCTGGCACAGAGCACCCAAAATCTCTCCACCCGATGCACAATGTTCACATGGCATGTCGCTGCCACACTTCCACATGCTTCCAAATTCCATGACTGACTTGGGTACCCTGTCACTTTACCTTTCTCTGGAAATCAGTTGAGTCACTGCGCAAAGGAAAACATCACACAATCTTAGTTTAGAATCAACAGGTACCACAACTTCTGGGCAAAACAACTAACATCCTAATTTGTAAGCCATACTAAGTTAAATCCTCTGATAGACCTCTAGTTCATTACTTCTAGTACCTTAAACTCTTTTTATCTAAAAAACCTTCCGCAAGTCCCATTTCTCCTCTCTTCCCCTCTCTGACCTAGAAGTCTTGCCTTCTCCTCGCCCACTGATTGTTACCCGGGCATCTTTATTCATTAGGGGAATGTCCTAGCCACAAAGTTCACCCACATTTAATCCTTGGAATATCCCCCATCCAAGATTTCTGGGATTTCCTAGAGTTTCCCCACAGCTCCCAAACCGAGCAGCTTTAGATTTCCATTCCTGGCCCTCTGTGCTGCTCTTTTGTCTCTCCCAAATCCTGCCCTTCTATTCTTCTACCTGAAAATATCCAGTTAGACCAGCACCATTCGTTGAAAATGCTTTCTTTATCTCATTGTATTGTTTTAGCTTCTTTGTAAGAAATCAAGTTTCCATATTTCTATTGGTTTATTTTTGGATCTTCAATTTTATTCCGTTGACCAACCTGTCTGTTTCTGTAGCAATACCATGCATTTATTACAACTATTGCTTAGTACTACAGCTTGACAGCAGCAATGGTCATTTCCCCAGCAATACTTTTGTTGTTCCTGATTGTATTGGCAATCCTGGGATTTTTATTTTTCCATAAAAAGTTGAGAATTACTCTTTCTAGGTAAATAAAGCTGTATTGGAATTTTGGTAGGAATTGCATTGAACTTGTAGCTTGTTTTTCACTATTTTAATCCTACCTATCACCAATCCATAAGCACAGTAGATTTTTCCATATTCTCATATCTTTTTCAATTTCTTTCTTCAGTGAAGAAGTTCTTGAACTTCTCATACAGATTTTTCACTTGCTTGGAAAGTTAAACCAAGCTATTTTATATTATTTGTGGCTATTATGAAGAATGCTGTTTCTCTAATTTCTTTCTCAGCCCATTTATGAATTGTATAAAGGAAGGCTACTGATTTCCTTGAGATAAATTTATATCCAGACACTTTGCTGTAGTTGTTAATCACTGGTAGAAGTTCTCTGGTTGTTCATATATACTTGATATTATCTTAGAATGGTGATACCTTGGATTTCTCCTGCACAATTTGTATCCCTTTGATTTCTATTTGTTGTCTTATTGCTTTAGCTAGAACTTCAAGTACTATATTAAATAGATAGGGAGAGAGTGGGCAGCCTTTTATTGTTCTTGATTTTTGTGGGATCGCATCAAGTTTAACTCCATTTCACTTGATATTGGCAATTGGCCCACCGTATATTGCCTTGATTATGTTTAGGTACTTTTAATCCCTGATCTTTCCAAGACTTTTAAAACAAAGGGGTGATTGATTTTGTTGAAGGCTTTTTTAGCATCTTACGTTATGATTATTTGATTTTTCATTCAATTTGTTTATGTAGTAGATTATGTTTATGGATTTTCATATATTGAACACTCCCTGCATTTCTGGGATGAAATGCATTTGATAATTGTGAATGATGTTCTTAACATGCTCTGGTATTTAGTTTATAAGAAATTTATTGAATACTTTTGTGTTCATGTTCATAAGGGAAATTGATCTGAACTTCTCTTTCTTTGTTGATTTTTTGTGTTATTTGGATAGCAGGGTGACTGTGGCCTCATACAATGAATTAAGTTATGCTCCTTCTGTTTATTTCTGTGCAATAGTTAGAGAAGTATTGGTATTAGCTCTACTTTGACACTGTGTAGAATTCAGTGCTAAAAACATCTGGTTCTGGGCTGTTTTTGATTGGAAGGCTTTTAATGACTGCTTATATTTCCCCAAGCCTTATGGAGTTGCTTAGAGAGCTTGCATGATTTTGATTTAACTTTGGTGGTATCTGTCTAGAAAAGTATCAATTTCTTTTATATTTTCCAGTTTTGTGGAATACAGGCTTTTGAAGTAAGAAATAATGATTTGCTTTTTGTTTTGTTCCTTAGTTTAAGTTGTTTTTTTCTCCCTTTTCATTTCTGGTTCTGTCAATTTGAATATTGTCTCTGTGCCTTTTAGTTTGGATTAAGGTTACCTATCTGTTGATTTTCTCAAAGAACCAGCTCTTGGTTTTGTTGATTATTTGTATTTTTATTTTTCTTTCTAATTGATTGATTTCAGCTGGGCTTTTGATTATTTCTTGATTTCTCCTCCTGTGTCTGTTTACATGTTTTTGTTCTTAAGATTTCCAGTGTACTATTGATTTGCTACTATGAGATCCCTCCAATTTCATCATTAAGGCACTTACTGCTATGAACTTTCCTCTTAGCAATGCTTTTAGTGTGCCCAATAAGTTTGGATATGTTGTACCTTTATTTTCATTGAATTCTAGAAAGTCTTTAATTTCTTTCTTTCCCTGACCAAGTGATCATTGATTAGAGAGTTGTTTACTTTCCAGGAGTATGTGGGGTTTCTGTTGTTTCTATTGATGTCAAAGTCCAGTCTTCATCTGTAGTGATCTGATAAAATGTAAGGAATTATTTCAATCTTCTTGTATTTGTGGAGGCTTTTTTCCTGATTACATAGTCAATTTTGGGGAAGGTTTCATAACATGCTGAGAAAAAGGTATATTTTTATTTTTGCTTTGGGGCTGAAAGGTTAAGCACATGTCTGTTAAATTCATTTGGTTAATAACATCTGTTAGATTCACTGTTTCTCTGTTTAGTTTGTGTTTCAACAACTTGTTCATTGGTAGAAGTTGGGTGTTGAAGTCTCCTACTATTATTGTGTGAAGTTCAATGTACAATTTGAGATTTAGTAAAGTTTCTTTTATACCTGCTTTTCAGGCATATATGTTTAGAATTGAGATGTCATTTTGGTGGATTTGTACTTTGAAGAATAATAAGTGTCCTTCCATATCAGTTTTGATTACTTTAGGGTCAATGTCTATTTTATCAGATATTAGAATGTCTACTCCAGCTCGTTTCTTGGGTCTGTTTTCTTGGATAAACGTTTTCCAGCCCTTTTCTCTGAGGTAGTGTGTACCTTTGTAGCTGAGGTAGGTTTCTTGTATGCAGCAGAATGATAGATCCTATTTACATTCCCAGTTTGTTAGCCCATGTATTTATATTGGTGGATCAATTCCATTGATGTTGAAAGATATTAATCACCAGTGGTTATTAGTTTCTGTTGTTTTGATGTTGGAGATGGTAATGTGTGTGTAACTCTCTTCTTTGCTTTTGCTTAAGATGATTAATTTCTTTTGTTTTCTTGATTATACTTCATCTACTTGTGCTGTATTTTACCTTCTAGTATCTTGTGCCAGGCTAGATTACTAGAAAGCTATTATTTATATTTGTTTTTTGTAATGGAATCTCTTGTTTTTTCATCTAAAATGATTGATAATTTGGCTAGGTATAATAGTCTAAACAGACAACTGTGGTCTCTTAGGCTTTGGAAGACATCTGTCCTGGACCTCCTTGCCTTTACAGTCTCTGTTGAGAAGTCAGGTGTAATTCTGATATGTCTGCCTTTATTTATTACTGGGTCATTTTCCTTTTCAGCTTTTAATATTCGTTCTTGATTTCATACATTTGTGTTTTCATTATTATGTGGCAGGAAAATTTTTCTTTTCTGGTGCAATTTATTTGGTGTTCTGTAAGCTTTTTGTATATTCATAGCCATTTCTTTCTTTAGGTTAAGGAAGTTTTCTTTTATGGTTTCATTGAAGCTGTTTTCTGGTATTTTGAATTGGGAATCTTCACCTTATTCTATTCCTATTATTCATATTTTTAGTCTTTGCAAACTGTCCCAAAGTTCTGTGTGTTTTAGTTAGAAACTTTTCACATTTTGGCATTTAGTTTCACCAATATATGGATATCTCCTATGGTATGGTATCTTTCATACCTTAGATTCATTCTTCCATCTCTTGTATTTGGTAAGAATGCAAGGTTTGGAATGAATTCTCCCACTATTAATGCATGGGGTTCAATGTGTAACTTATGATTTACCAATATGGTTCTTTTATATATGTGGGAGACCTTGTATTTGTGGCAAAGATAATAATATTGAGATGTTATCTTGGTGGAGTTTTTCTTTGATGAGTATGAAGTGTACTTTCCCATCTCTTTTGATTAATTTTGGTTGAAAGTCTACTTTATTACATATTGAAATGGCTACTCCCACTTGCTTCTTGGGTCTATTTGCTTGAAAAATCATTTTCTAGCCCTTACTCTGAGACTAATTTTGTCTTTGTTGCTGAGGTCTGTTTCTTGTATGAAGTAGAGTGATGGATCCTTTTCTTTTCTATACATTCTGTTACCCAATGTATCTATAATGGGGAATTGGTTCCATTGATCTTGCTAGACATTAATGATCAATGATTATTAATTCCTGCTCTTTTTATGTTTGTGGCGTCTGTGTGTATGTGTGTGTGTGTGTGTTTGTGTTTGTGTACATGTGCCACGTGTGTGTGTGTGTGCATGTGTGCCTGTGTGCCTGTGTATTTCAGTCAGAAGGCACATCTCAACAGACACAAGGAATTTGAAATAACTCCTTGTATCTTATCAGAGTACTATGGATTAAAGCTGGATTATAACAACAAGAGAAACAGCAGAAAGCCTACAAAATCATGGAAACTGAACAATGAAAATTTAATGGTCACCAAGTCAGGGAAAAAAAAAGTTATTAAGGACTTTGTAGAATTCATTGAAAATGAGTGAGGTACAGAGCTTAGCAAAATTCTCAACATAGGAACCTCAAATGGCGTAGAAGCACTTAATGAAATGTTCAATATCCTTTGCTATCAGGGAAATACAAATCAATAGGACTCTGTGATTCCACCTTTTTATCATTTGGACATTTTATGTATTTACATTTCAAATGTTTTCTGCTTTCCTGGTTTCATCTCTGGAACTTCCTATCTCATCTACCCTCCCCCTGTTTCTATGAGGATGCTCCACCTCCCACATACCTACCCTCACTTCACTTCCTTAACACTCTTCTATACTGTTGAATAGAGCCTTCACAGATTTATCAAGAACCTCTCTTCTTATTGATGCTAGACAATGTCATCCTTTGCTACATATGTCACTGGAGCCATGGGTCCCTTTGTGTGTATTTCTTGGTTGCTGTTACATCCCAGGGAGCTCTAGGGTCTCTGGTTGATAAATACTGTTGTTCTTCCTATGAGTTTACAAACCCCTTCAGCTCTTTGCTGTTTTCTCAAACTCCTCCACTGAACTCTCCCTGCTCAATAAAATGTTTGGTTATGAGCATCCACCTCTGGATGGATGACAGGAGTCAGCTGTAAAAGGCTCCTGACAGCAAGTACTTCTTGGCATCTGCAAGTGTCTAGGTTTGGTGTCTGTATATGGGATGGATCCCCAGGTGGGACAGTCTCTGGATGGCCTTTCTTTCAGTCTTTGCTCCAATTTTTGACCCCAATTTTCCTTTAGACAGGAGCCATTCTGGGTTAAAAATTTGATGACGAGTGTGTATCACCATCCTCCAACAGGTAAGGGGGCTTATTTAACCTCTGGATATGGTATTTACAGGTTCTTTCTCCCGTTTGTTGGGCATTTTAGTTTATCTGATCCCTGTTGGGTCCTGGGAGCTTCTTGCTTTCCTGGCATCTGGACTTGCTAGTGGTTACACCCCTAGTTAAAATTCCTAATTTGTGAAATATAGAGACTGAATTGTAACCTTTAATAAGGCAGGACTTCTACTGGAAGAAGGGGGGGCTTTAATTCACACAATCCAAAATGTGTCCTGTCTGCAAGATACACAGAGATAAAGGTATAACAGAGACTGTGGGGATGGCCACCCAATGACTGGTCCAGCTTGAGCCCCATCCCTGGACATAGAGTCAACAGTACTGATAATACACTTTCAGACCGGAACCTAACACAACTGTCTCTTAAGAATTTTTAATGAAAAGTACATGGAAGCAAATGTAGAAAAAAATCATAAAAAATCATCAAAAATCAGGCAGAGCTGGACAGTGTTATGGAAGACTAGGGGATAGAATTGGATTAGCTGGAAGGGTGATGGATATAACAAGAACACTTACAGATTTAAGTGCCATTGGATTCCCTTCCACAACCTAAACTGCATGATTGGGCTTCAGTGAGAGAAAAGGTGCTTAGTCCTACTGGGAATAGCTGTCCCAGGGAATGGTGGTACCTAAGGGAGTCTTCTCCTTTTCTACGAATAGACAGGTGTAATAGGAGGTGGAGATTTTTAAAGGTGGGATTAGGACGAGAGTAAGCAATTGTGATTGGGATATAATGTGAATAAGTACTGAATTACAGAGAAGAAAAGAAATAAAGATAATATGGACAGACATCTAAGCTTTTAAAAATTTAAATGAAAATTTAACAATAAGCACATACATCATTAAAAGGAAACAACAGACGACAAGAAGTTAATGCAAAATTATTAAGTGGTTAAAATCTGCAACAACATACTAGATTAATGAGGTGAATTTCTCTATTGCTGCAGAGACAATACCATGGCTAATAAAGCTAGAAAGATTAGAAATTGCTGGCACTTGGAAGTCTAGCTAAAACACTCAACAAACCAGATGAGTTTAGCAGAGCTCTCAGTTATAAACAATTACTCATGTTGCCCATGCTCTTCCTCTCACACAGACACAGAGTGTTCTGCTCCTCTCCATATAAACAGCACATTAGCAGCTGGGCTACCTCAAGCAAGGACATTTTTTGTTAGGGTCTGTATCACTGTGGGAGGAGCATGGGTAGCTTGCATGCAGTAATAAACTCCCAAATCCTCAGCTTCCACTCCACTGATTTTGAGTGTGAAATCTGTTCCTGACCCACTGCCACTGAACCTGTTGGGGACCCCAGATCCCAGGTTCGATACCAAATAAATTAGACGCTGTGGAGATTGGCCTGGCCTCTGTAGGAACCAATATAAATATGTCTTTCCATCACTATCTAAGAGACTCTGACTTGACCTGCAAGAGATGGAGACCGATTGTCCAATGGTAGCAGACAATATGGATGGAGTCTGGGTCAGCACAACATCACCGTTCGTTCCTGAAATTATAAAAGAACAGAGCAAAGTCATTTGCAAATTTCCCAAGCAATCTTTGTGAATTAATTTTTGTTACATAGTTCAAGTGAGATTCTGGTATGTTTTGTGATTATTAAAAAATATATCAAATGCTTTTTTACAAAACAATTCAGTTGAAGATCCTAAACATCATACACCTTCCCATCTACATTAGAATCTTCTTAGCACAAATCCTATCTCATCTGTAATTTCTCATCATCAAGTAATAGAAGCTCATGTGTCCATCCTAGAAAAGAGGACCTGCCTTACCATACATGGACAGCCAACATGGGTAGTCAGAACTCAACCTCCATTCTTCTCCTGTACCTCATTCTCTACTTACCCAGAATCCAAAGCAATAATAAAATCAGGGACTGGACAGGACTCATTGTTTTGAGGAGATGAAATTAGATGTGGAATCACTGAAAGCAAGAGTACAGCTGACCTTTTATCTGAGTACAGCAAGGCAAGGACGTCCCTGGGGAGCAATATGCAAATAACCTGCCACCTAGAGTTGTACATAGGGGACAATTTTGTGGGCTTCTTGTATTTTTAAAATCACTCACACTGGTTTTCTGTATCAGTAGTGAATGTAATTAAACACAACGTCTTGACTGATGGGATACTAGCAGGATGAATGAAAAACTGGCAAAGTGGTGGAAATCCACTTTGCTTTTATTATAATTTCTTTTGACATAATCTATTGATTAAGATTCTGGTAATTCTCCAACTCTTCATGAATAAACCAGCCTAGATGTTTCAATAGGGTAGGAGGTTTTAGGAAATAAAATATTTGGGGCTGGAGAGATGGCTCAGAGGTTAAGAGCACCCGACTGCTCTTCCGGAGGTCATGAGTTCAATTCCCAGCAACCACATCGTGCTCACAACCATCTGTAAAGAGATCCGATGCCCTCTTCCGGTGTATCTGAAGACAGCTACAGTGTACTTATATATAATGATAAATAAATAAATCTTTAAAAAAAACAGGAAATAAAATATTTGTTATAATTTTTCTATTTTCTTGAGAGAGGTGCAAAATACATAAGGGGAGCTTCATATTTTTAGTGAGACTGTTATTATTTAGGTTGAGTGTAGATTTTCTATTTTTACCTCCAGACTGTCCAGACTATCATTAAGTAGGCTTTAGTACTGTATGTGAATAATAGAAACATCTTGGTGAAGTCAGGTGGGCCATTGCCAAGTCTAAGCTGCTGGAGATGAGCAAGAGGAGACAAATAAGAGTACAGCAAAAACTCCATCTCCCTTTTTATGGGTATCTTCAGGAAAACTCAAAGGATTCTTACTTATGAAAAATACTATCAGTAGGTGGCGACACAAGCAAAGTTATGCTAGCCCAACCACTTTCTTCTGCTTCTCTGTGGGGTGTCAGTTATGACATGTATCACTGTGGGCTGGGGAAGTTACTATGCTATTGGCTGTAAAAATTTCCAGCAACTTTAGAGTCCAAGCTACTGCTGAGAGGAAAATCCATCACAGACCAGCTATAACTAAACCCTTATGAGACACTGTCTTCCAAGATGGATGCCAAATAAATTTGAGACCTAAAAGCTTTCCCTGGTTTTTCTGATAAGAAACTATGCTAATGGCCAGTGTTCTCAATAAACTGATCAGTGATAGAGAGAGCAGACACAGTGGGAACACAGTTATCTAGATGTCACATTGTGTACCTGGCATCAGAAATGCAAACATGCATTGTTATTTATACCACTGGAAAAAAATGTCCTTTATAAACATGCATAACTGATCATTGTATTTCAGCAATTTCTGGGCACCATCTTTCCATAACTTAGCAAAGCAGCAGGAGATCTAAGGGGTGGTTTCTTTCTCAGTCTGTTTGTCCTGTGTATATAGAAAATTAACTGATTTTTGTGCATCAGTTTTCTATCTTGATAACTTGTTGAAAATGTTTATCAGGCAGAATTTTTCTGATGGAGTTTTTTTTGTGGTTTTATGCATAAAATCATATTATCTCTCAATAAAGACATTTTGAATTCTTCTTCTCCTATTTCTATACTTTTGATCTCTTATCAATTGTATAAAAGAAGGTTACTGATTTCTTTGAAATAATTTTATATGTGGCCACATTGCAGAATTTGTTTGACACCTGTAGGAATTCTCTGGTAGAATTTTGGGGTTTGCTTATGTATTCTATCTGTGATGGTTTATATATGCTAGGCCCAGAGAGTGGCCCTATTAGAAGATGTGGCACTATTGGAGTAGCTCTTTTATTGTGTGGGCTTTAAGACTCTCATCCTAGTTGCCTAGAAACTAGCATTCTGCTAGCATCCTTCAGATGAAGACGTGTAACTCTCAGTTGCCCCTGCACCATGCCTGCCTGGGTGCTGCCATGTTTCCACCTTGATGATAATGGACTGAACCTCTGAACTTGTAAGCCAGACCCAATTAAATGTCTATTACAATGTGGCATTGATCATGGTAAAACCCTAACTGAGAAGTTGGTTCCAGAAACTGGGGTATTGCTGAGATAGGCCTGACCATGCTTTTGTTTGGAAGAATGTAGATTTTGGGAATATGGGTTTGGAATGCAGTTGAATGTTTTAAAGGGGGCTTAACCAGCTATCCTAGTAAGAGTATGGAAGACATTGTTACAGAGAGTAATTTGAATTGTATAGACCAGGCCCAGGTTTCATGGAGAATTTCAATATGTGGCCTAGCGTCTGTTTTTTTTTTTTTTTTTTTTTTTGTGGTATTTTAGTGAAGAATATGGCTACTTTTTGCCCTTGTCTGAAGCGTGCATGTTGATCCCTCAAAATTAATATTTTATATCTTATAGAAAGCAAGTCATTTCATATTCTGACCATTGTCACAGAAAGTAATCAGCTTTGAAAAGAAAAATAAAGGAAACAGAGGTAGCATTTTTTAGAGTAAAAGGGAAAATTGCCACATTATGTGGCCTTTATTCCAAATCAATGAGCACCATCAAGTACTATAACAACTAAAAGGCACATTGACCTGTGCTCTGGCTCCATACGAATCAACAGGATCTAAGAGAATTTGGCACAACTATGGAGTAAATTAATCACAGGTAATGAACATGGGCCTGGGATCCTAAACATTCCAGGTCATACATAACTGCAAAGAATATACTTCTCTCTAGAAACCATAGTGTAGAGTATTTCTACGTTCCTATGAACAGAGTGGTCTATGGTTCTACTCACAGCTCATGTCCTATAATTTTCTCCCTCTCTATAGGCCATCTCCTCATCTAATACATTATTTCCATTCTTGTCCATTTTTCTTCCTGACTAATATGATTTCTAATTTTGTGACAGTCATCCAAAATCTATTTTTTTCCTTTGGTTTCCTTCCATTCTATATACTGATTTGATGTCAATGGACTTTTGTTGTTAATGGTGCTTTGTTTGTTTGTTTACTATTTGAAGCTTGTTAAAATTATTTTATTGATTCTTTGTGAATTATACACCATATACCCAAAATCCATTGATTTTCTAGTCCTTCCATGTCTGTCCTCCACCGTTGTTACCACTTCACAAAAGAAAGTTTTTAAAAATGAAAAAATAATTAAATAAACTTGGAAAGATTGTAACAAACTGATTTAGCTCCCTGGCATTGCCTCCATAAGGAAATTACAGTACATGTTCTAAGAGGCAGAATTTTTCCTTGTGAAAACTCACCCTGGGAGAAGCTGCGAGAGGAATTAATATTGCATGTGAAAAAGAGTTTGGAAAGCACTATAGAAATATTTGTTTAGATGAGCTTAATAAAAATATGTTGTAAATTAAGACAAGTTGAAAATGTTATCATTACTATGACCCGTTTAGCACCTTTCTGTTCACACTAATGCTCTAACTACAATGTTTTTTCCTGGGCAACATGTGACTTGGAGATTTTTCTGACAGTAAAAATTAATGTATAGCTTAATTTTATGCGATTTTCTTTGTTCATTCTGCTTTTTGGTGCCCAACATAACATGAGTTTTTCTTAGGAAAAATAATAGACTTGAGGAAAATAAAGAAAAGTTATTTGATTATATTTTATTGTACAGCAAGGAATTATGTGACAAATAAAAGACTAAGGTGAACACCAATCCAACCCCATTGTTGAGACCCTCGAAACAACCCAGGATGGTACTCAGCAGTAATATTTCTCAATGTTAGAGAATCTAAAATGTGAGAATCCTTACATCCAATCTCCATGTTTCAAATAATTACAGAGGAAAGTGTTCAACTCCTTTTAATAATTGTGGCCTGATTATTCTTTCTCTAAATTCCATATGCTTTGTCTTCATGTATTTTGAAGCTGTTCTATAAATGCCTGCTTTATCCGATTGTTTTTTTCTCTGGTACTCAAATAACTATGCAAATACATTTTTAGTATAGTCAGGATAGAGTTTTTTATTCTATTATTTATTACGACAGATTTATTTAACATGCGGTAGTTTATTCCTCATTCTAAATTAAAAATGACTTGGAACTTCTAATCACCATCTTTCCACTCCACAAGTGCATGGCCCAATATTATGTGAGAAAAATACCCCAACTGAGGATTCAAGGCAATCTATATAAGTGTTCAATCAAATAGTCTGAATCCCCACACTTATGCTTAATGTTTGAACAACCTAAAAAGTTACGTAATGGTTTTATTTTCTTTTGTTTTTTATTGAAATTTATTTTTATTTTTATCATTTTTTCTTCTTTATTGACTTGACTATTTCTAATTTACACTTCAATTGTTATTCCGCATCTCAGTTTCCAGGCTAACATCACCCTAACACCTCCCCCTCCCCTTCTATATGGGCTTCCCCCCCATCCTCCCCCCATTATCACCCTCCCCCCAATAATCACGATCACAGGGGGTTCAGTCTTGGCAAGACCTAGGGCTTCCCCTTCCACTGTTGCTATTACTAGGCTATTAATTGCTACCTATGAGTTTGGAGCTCAGGGTCAGTCCATGTATAGTCTTTGGGTAGTGGCTTATTCCCTGGAAGCTCCGGCTATTTGGCATTGTTGTTCATATGTGGACTTGAGCTCCTTCAAACTCTTCTAGACCTTTCTCTGATACTTTCAAAGGGGGTCCCGTTCTCAGTTCAGTGGATTGCTGATGGCATTCGCCTATGTATTTGCTGTGTTCTGGGTATGTCTCTCAGGAGAGATCTATGTCAGGTGCCTGTCGTCCTGCACTTCTTTGCTTCATCCATCTTATCTAGTTTGGTGCCTGTATATGTATGGGCCACATGTGGGGCAGGCCCTGAATGGGTGTTACTTCTGCCTCTGTTCTAAACATTGCCTCCCTATTTCCTCCCAAGGGTATTCTTGCTTCCCTGTTAAAGAAGGAGTGAAGCATTAGCATTTTGGTCATCCTTCTTGAGTTTCATGTGTTCTGTGCATCTAGGGTAATTCAAGCATTTGGGCTAATAGCCACTTATCAATTACAGCATACTATGTGTGTTTTTCTGTGATTGAATTACCTCACTCAGGATGATATTTTACAGTTCCATCCATTTGCCTATGAATTTCATAAAGTCATTGTTTTTGATAGCTGAGTAGTATTCCATTGTGTAGATGTACCACATTTTCTGTATCCATTCCTCTGTTGAAGGGCATTTTGGTTCTTTCCAGCTTCTGGCTATTATAAATAAGGCAGCTATGAACATAGTGGAGCACGTGTCTTTGTTATATGTTGGGGTATCTTTTGGGTATATGCCCAAGAGAGGTATAACTGGGTCCTCAGGTAGTTCAATGTCCAATTTTCTGAAGAACCTACAGACTGATTTCCAGAATGGTTGTACCAGTCTGGAATCCCACCAGCAATGGAGGAGTGTTCTTCTTTCTCCACATCCTCGCCAGCATTTGCTGTCACCTGAGTTTTTGATCTTAGCCATTCTCACTGGTGTGACATGAAATCTCAGGGTTGTTTTGATTTGCATTTCCCTTATGACTAAAGATGTTGAACATTTCTTTAGGTGTTTCTCAGCCATTCATCATTCCTCAGCCGTGAATTCTTTGTTTAGCTCTGAACCCCATTTTTAATGGAGTTATTTGTCTCTCTGTGGTCTAATTTTGTGACTTCTTTGTATATTTTGGATATAAGGCCTCTATCTGTTGTAGGATTGGTAAAGATCTTTTCCCAATCTGTTGGCTGCCGTTTTGTCCTAACCACAGTGTCCTTTGCCTTACAGAAGCTTTGCAGTTTTATGAGATCCCATTTGTCGATTCCTGATCTTAGAGCATAAGCCATTTGTGTTTTGTTTAGGAAATTTTCTCCAGTGTCCATGTGTTCGAGATGCTGCCCTAGTTTTTCTTCTATTAGTTTGAGTGTATCTGGTTTGATGTGGAGGCCCTTGATCCACTTGAACCTAAACTTTGTACCAGGTGATAAGCATGGATCGATCTGCATTCTTCTACACTCTGGCCTCCAGTTAAACCAGCACCATTTGCTGAAAATGCTATTTTTTTTCCATTTGATGGTTTTGGCTCCTTTGTCAAAAATCAAGTGACCATAGGTGTGTGGGTTCATTTCTGGGTCTTCAATTCTATTCCAGTGGTCGATCTGTCTGTCTCTGTGCAAATACCATGCAGTTTTTATCACTATTGCTCTGTAATACTGCTTGAGTTCAGGGATAGTGATTGCCCCAGAAGTCCTTTTATTGCTGAGGACACTTTTAGCTATCCTGGGTTTTTTATTATTCCAGATGAATTTGCAAATTGTTCTGTGTAACTCTCTGAAGAATTGGATTGGTATTTTGATGGGGATTTCATTGAATCTGTAGATCGCTTTTGGTAAAATGGCCATTTTTACTATATTAATCCTGCCAATCCATGAGTATGGGAGATCTTTCCATCTTTTGAGGTCTTCTTCAATTTCTTTCTTCAGAGGCTTGAAGTTCTTATGATACAGATATTTTACTTGCTTGGTTAAAGTCACACCAAGGTATTTTATATTATTTGGATCTATTATGAAGGGTGTCATTTCCCTAATTTCTTTTTCTAGGCTTGTTTCTCTTTTTTGTGTAGAGGAAGGCTACTGATTTATTTGAGTTAATTTTATACCCAGCCACTTTGCTGAAGTTTATCAGCTTTAGTAGTTCTCTGGTGGAACTTTTGGGATCACTTAAATATACTGTCATATCATCTGCAAATAGTGACATTTTGACTTCTTCTTTTCCAATCTGTATCCCCTTGACCTCCTTTTGTTGTCTGATTGCTCTGGCTAGAACTTCAAGAACTATATTGAATAAGTAGGGAGAGAGTGGGCAGCCTTGTCTAGTCCCTGATTTTAGTGGGATTGCTTCAAGTTTCTCTCCATTTAGTTTAATGTTAGCAACTGGTTTGCTGTATATGGCTTTTACTATGTTTAGGTATGGGCCTTGAATTCCTATTTTTTCCAGGACATTTACCATGAAGGAGTGTTGAATTTTGTCAAATGCTTTCTCAGCATCTAATGAAATGATCATGTGGTTTTGTTGTTTCAGTTTGTTTATATAATGAAACATGTTGATGGTTTTCCATATATTAAACCATCACTGAATGGTTGGGATGAAGCCTTCTTGATCAGGGTGGATGATTGTTTTGATGTGCTCTTGGATTCGGTTTGTCAGAATTTTATTGAGTATTTTTGCATAGATATTCATAAGGGAAATTGGTCAGAAGTTCTCTTTCATTGTTGGGTCTTTGTATGGTTTAGATATAAGAGTAATTGTGGCTTCATAGAAGGAATTCGATAGCGCTCCATCTGTTTCAATTTTCTGGATGAGTTGGATAGTATTGTATGAGGTCTTCTATGAAGGTCTGATAGAATTCTGCAATGAACCCATCTGGACCTGAGCTCTTTTTGATTGGGAGACCTTTAATGACAGCTTCTATTTCATTTGGAGTTATGGGGTTGTTTAAAGGGTTCATCTGTTCCTGATTTAACTTAGGTACCTGGTATCTGTCTAGGAAATTGTCCATTTCCAGCAGATTTTCAAGTTTTGTTGAATATAGGCTTCTGTAGTAGGATCTGATGATTTTTTGAATTTCCTCTGATTATGTAGTTATGTCTCTTTTTCATTTCTGATTTTGTTAATTTGGACAGACTATCTGTGTACTCTCATTAGTCTGGCTAAGGGTTTATTTATCTCGTTGATTTTCTCAAAGAACCAACTTTTGGTTCTGTTGATTCTTTCTATGGTCCTTTTTGTTTCTACATGGTTGATTTCAGCTCTGAGTTTGATTATTTCTTGCCTTCTATTCCTGTTGTATTTGCTTCTTTTTGGTCTAGAGCTTTGAGTTATGCTCTCAAGTTCCTGATATATGCTCTCTCCTGTTTCTTTCTGCAGGCACTCAGAGCTATGAGCTTTCCTCTTAACACATCTTTCATTGTGTCCCATAAGTTTGTGTATGTTGTACCTTCATTTTCATTAAATTCTAGGAAGTCTTCAATTTCATTCTTTATTTCTTCCTTGACCTGGTTATCATTGAGTAGAACATTGTTAAACTTCCATGTATATGTGGGCGTTCTTCGCTTATTGGTATTGAAGACCAGCTTTAGCCCGAGGTGGTCTGATAGGACACATGGGATTATTTCTATCTTTCTGTATCTGTTGAGGCCTGTTTTATGACCAATTATATGGTCAATTTTGACTTAAGTACCATGAGGTGGTGATAAGAAGGTATATCCTTTTGTTTTAGGATAGAATGTTCTATAAATATCTGTTAAGTCCATTGGTTCATGACTTCTCTTAGTCTGTCTACTTCTCTGTTTAATTTCTGTTTCCATGATCTGCCCATTGATGAGAGTTGGGTGTTGAAAGCTCCTACTCTTTTTGTGTGAGGTTCAATGTGTGCTTTGAGCTTTAGTAAGGTTTTTTTTATGTATGTAGGTGCCCTTGTATTTGGAGCATAGATATTTAGGATTGAGAGTTCATCTTGGTGGATTTTTCCTTTGATCAATATGAAGTGTCCTTCCTTATCTTTTTTGATGACTTTTAGTTGAAAATCAATTTTATTCGATATTAGAATGGCTACTCCAGCTTGCTTCTTCAGACCATTTGTTTAGAAAGTTGTTTTCCAGCCTTTCACTCCTAGGTAGTGTCTGTTTTTGTCTCTGAGGTGTGTTTCCTGTAGGCAGCAGAATGCAGGGTCCTCATTGCATATCCAGTTTGTTAATCTATGTCTTTTTATTGGAGAGTTGAGACCATTGATGTTGAGAGATATTAAGGAATAGTGGTTATTGCTTCCTGTTATACTCATACTAGGATGTGAGATTATGTTTGTGTGCTTTTCTTCTCTTTGTTTTGTTGCCAAGACGATTAGTTTCTTGCTTTCTCTAGGGTGTAACTTGCATCCTTATGTTGGGATTTACCGTTTATTATCCTTTGTAGCACTGGATTTGTAGAAAGATATTGTGTAAATTTGGTTTTGTCATGGAATATCTTGGTTTCTCCATCTATGTTAATTGAGAGTTTTGCTGGATACAGTAACCTGGGCTGGCATTTGTGTTCTCTTAGGGTCTGTATGACATCTGTCCAGGATCTTCTGGCTTTCATAGTCTCTGGTGAGAAGTCTGGTGTGATTCTGATAGGTCTGCCTTTATATGTTACTTGACCTTTTTCCCTTACTGCTTTTAATATTCTTTCTTTATTTTGTGCATTTGGTGTTTTGACTATTATGTGACAGAAGGATTTTCTTTTCTGGTCCAATCTATTTGGAGTTCTGTAGGGGTTTTTTGTGTTTATGGGCATCTCTTTTTTAGGTTAGGGAAGTTTTCTTCTTTGATTTTGTTGAAGATATTTACTGGTCCTTTGAGATGGGAGTCTTCACTCTCTTCCATACCTATTTTCCTTAGGTTTGATCTTCTCATTGAGTCCTGGATTTCCTGTATGTTTTGGACCAGTAGCTTTTTCCATTTTACATTATCTTTGACAGTTGTGTCGATGATTTCGATGGAATTTTCTGCTCCTGAGACTCTCTCCTCTATCTTTCGTATTCTGTTGGTGATGCTTGAATCTGCGGCTTCTTGTCTCTTCCTTTGGTTTTCTGTATCCAGGGTTGTTTCCCTTTGTGCTTTCTTTATTGCTTCTATTTCCATTTTCAATTCCTTCACCTGTTTGTGTTTTCCTGGAATTCTTTCAGGGATTTTTGTGATTCCTCTCTATAGGCTTCTACTTGTTTATTTATGGTTTCCTGCGTTTCTCTAAGGGAGTTCTTCATTTCTTTCTTGAAGTCCTCCAGCATCATGATCAAATGTGATTTTAAATCTAGATCTTGCTTTTCTGATGTGTTTGGATATTCAGTGTTTGCTTTTGTTTGAGAATTGGGCTCCGATGATGCCATGTAGTCTTGGTTTCTGTTGCTTGGGTTCCTGTGCTTGCCTCTCACCATCAGCTTGTCTCTGGTGTTACCTTGTTCTGCTATTTCTGACAGTGGCTAGACTGTCCTATAGGCCTGTGTGTCAGGAGTGCTGTAGACCTGTTTTCCTGTTTTAGTTCTGCCAGTTATGGGAACAGAGTGTTCTGCTTTCGGGTGTGTAGTCTTTCTTATCTACTTGTCTACAGCTCTTCCTGTGGGCCTGTGTCCTGAGTCCACCAGGCAGGTTGCTTGGAGCAGAAAAGTGTGTCTTTCCTGTGGTCCCGCAGCTCAAGTTGCTCGTGGGGGGCTGCTTTTGAGTTCTTGGTGACGGCAGCAACCAGGAGGGCTTGAGCTGCCTTTCCCCAGGGACCCCGTGCTCCCTAGTCCCAGATGGCGTTAGGTGTTTTCCTCTGGAGTCACAAATGTGGGCAGAGTGCAATCTCTTCTGGCTTCCCAGGCGTGTCTGCCCCTCTGAAGGTTTAGCTCTCCCTCCCACAGGATTTGGGTGCAGGGAACTGTTGACCAGTTAGCTTCGGTTCCAGGCGGTGTCTGGACTGCAGGGGATCTGCTGTTTGAATGCCCCTATCTTCCGGTTCCCAGAGGCCATATACAGTTTCCTCTTGGGCCAGGGATGTGGGCAGGGGTGGGCAGTATTGGTGTTCTCTCCAGCTCTGCAGTCTCAGGAATGCCCACCTGTCAGGGAGGTGAGCTCTCTCTCCCAAGGTGTTCGGGAGCAGTGAGCTGTGGGCTGGGAATTTTTTTTTTTTTTTAGGGTGTATGGGTTCTATTCTTTTATTTTAATTTTATTTTTTTCATTTTTATTAACTTGGGTATTTTTTATTTACATTTGATTGTTATTCCCTTTTCCGGTTTCCCGGCCAACATCCCCCTAAACCCCCCCACTCCCCTTCTTCATGAGTGTTCCCCTCCCCATCCTTCCCCCATTGCCGCCCTCCCCCCAACAATCACATTCATTTGGTGTTCAGTCTTAGCAGGACCAAGGGCTTCCCCGTTAAACTGGTGCTCTTACTAGGCTACTCATTGCTACCTGTGAGGTTGGAGCCCAGGGTCAGTTCATGCATAGTCTTTGGGTAGTGGCTTGGTCCATGGAAGCTCTGGTTGGTTGGCATTGCTGTTCATATGGGGTCTCAAGCCCCTTCAAGCTCTTTCAGTCCTTTTTCTAATTCCTTCAATGGGGGTCCCGTTCTCATTTCAGTGGTTTAATGATGGCATTCGCCTATGTATTTGCTATATTCTGGCTGTGTCCCTCAGGAGAGATCTACATCTGTTTCCTGTCAGCCTGCACTTCTTTGCTTATCTAGTTTGGTGGTTGTATATGTATGGGCCACGTGTGGGGCAGGCTCTGAATGGGTGTTCCTTTTGCCTCTGTTCCAAACTTTGCCTCCCTATTCCCTGTCCCCTTTTAAAGAAGGAATGAAGCATTCACATTTTGGTCATCCTCTTGAGCATCCTGTGTTCTGTGCATCTAGGGTAATTCGAGCATTTGGGTTAATATCCACTTATCAATGAGAGCATACTATGTGTGTTTTTCTGTGATTGAATTACCTCACTCAGGATGATATTTTCCAGTTCCATCCATTTGCCTATGAATTTATAAAGTCATTGTTTTTGATAGCTTAGTAATATTCCATTGTTTAGATGTACCACAATTTCTGTATCCATTCCTCTGTTGAAGGAATAAATAATTAATTTATTTATTTTGCAACCCCTTCACACCCTATTTTCTGTCCTCTCTTGCCAAGCCCCATTTCCATCCCCACCCCTCCATTTTCCTGTCCTTCCCTCTCCATGAGAAAGTCTTAGAAAAAGAGGGAGGACTCCCGTACATATCAACTGTCTCCAGTACATGTAGTTGAAGTAAGTCTAGGCTCTCCTACTCTAGCTAGGTAAGGAAGTCCAGCTAGAGGAAAGGGATCCAATGACAGACAAGAAAAATCAGATATAGCTCCTACTCTTACTGTTAGACAGTTCTAAATGAAAGCCTAGTTGCACAATTGTTACACATGTGCCAAGTGCCTAAATCCATCCAATGTATGCTCTCTATTTGATCATTTAGTCTGTTGGTCTATAGAGGCCCAGGTTGGTGGATTCTAATTCCATGTGTTTTCGTGTGGTTACCTTGACTTCTCTGGAGGCTACAGTCCTTCCTCTTCCTCTTCTGTAGAATTCTCCAAACTCCATGCAACAATGTTGCACCCTGGTTCTCTGTTTCTGTTTTCATCAGTTGCTGGGATAATTATCCCAGAAATATAGGAGAATGTTAATCATTAATAGTGTAAGGGATGTTCTCTCTCTCTCTGACTCTGTATCTCTCTCTCTCTCTCTCTCTCTCTCTCTCTCTCTCACTCTGTGTGTGTGTGTGTGTGTGTGTGTGTGTGTGTGTGTGTGTGTGTGTGTGTGTGTATCTCAAGCAAGGCCAGTCATTGCTTGGCCATTCCTTCAACATCTGCTTAATATTTACCGCTACACTCCTTGTCTAATGTTTTGTGGCAGGGCTGGTGTTCTAGTGCCTCCATTGAAAGTCTTCTCTGGCTACAGTGGAAGATCATCTCAGGTTCCATATCACACACTGGTAGGAGTCCCAGCCAATATGAATCTAATAAGTTCCTGGGTGTTTCCATTGTCCTTTGTTTCTAGCTCATCCCAGACAACTCATCCCTACCAATTCCAGTTCTCTCCTTAAATACTCTTTCCCTCAGTCCTCCCCTCACTTTATTCCTCTCACTCTTCTCCTCACCCCAAAACAATTCCTTCCTTCCATCCATTCAGTATGTTTATTCTATTTCCTCTTCTCAGTATTATTAAAGTATCCCTCCTTAGTGTTACTTGTTATTTAACTTTTTTGGACCTGTGGATTATAGCATGATTTTCCTGTACTTTAGCACTAATAGCCACTGATAAGTGAGTGCATACCATTTTTGTCTTACTGTTTGGGGGATACTTCGCTCAAGGTGTTCTTTTCTAGTATCATCTATTTGCATACAGAGTTCATGATCTCACTGTTTTTTAATAGCTGAGTTATATTAGGCACCTAGAATAAAAGAACAAAAAATAAAAAGGATGTATTGAATGTGTTCCAGAGTGCTTTCATTTTCATTTAGTTTCAAGAAATTATTTCTTTATTGATTACTTCTTTGATCCATCCATCATCTAGTAATGAGGTTTTTACTCTGCATGGATTTTTGTATTTACTAGAGATCTGCTTGCTGTCAACTTACAGTTATATTGCATTGTGGTCAGATAGGATATAAGGGGTACTTCCACTTTTCTTGAATCTGTAAAAATTGTTTTGTGTACCAAGATGTGATCAATTTAAAAACAATCCATATCCTGCTGAGTAGAACATTCATTCTATTGTATTTCAGTTTAACTTTCTACAAATATTTGTTAAGTCTATTTGATGTGTTTGATGGTTTCTATATGCTCAGCTCAGGGTGTGGCATTATTAAGAAGTGTAGCCTTGTTGGAGTAGGTGTGTCACTGTAGGTGTGGGCTTTAATATCCTCATTCTAGCTGCCTGGAAATGAATCTCTTTATAGCAACCTTTAGATGAAGACATGGAACACTCAGCTCCACCTGCACAATTCCTACCTGAACCCTGTTCTATTCTGATCTTGATAATACTGGACTGAATCTCTGAAACTGTAATCCATCCCCAAATAAATGTTGCTTTTACAAGAGATGCCTTGGTCGTTGTATCGGTTCACAGTACTAAAACCCTAACTAAGACAATGTATGCTATCAATTTATTCTGATGTTTATCTGTTTATTTTTTGTCTAGATGATCTATCTAAATGGATTAAAGTTTATCTGTGTTTTATAACAAGAAATATTTTTAATGAAACTGTGTATACCAGAGTTTGATGCATATATGTTTAAATTATTAATGTCTTTTTCGTTAACTGTTCTTGCTCCTTTGATTAAAATAAAATGTTCCTTTTTATCTATCATTAGATTTAATTTGAAGTCAATTTTGTCAAAAAAGGTTAGTGATGCTGCTTGCTTCATGATCCTCTTTGATTGGAATACATTTGTCCATCCTTATACTCTAAAATGATGCTTATCTTTAAAACTAAGGTTTTGTTTCATGAAGCATATAGACAGATGCTTTTCTCTTAATCCATTTAGTCAACCTTTCTCTTTAAATTAGAGAACTGAGCCACTGATACCTAAATTTAAGATTACAATGAATGTATTAGTTCTGACCATAGTGGGGTTTCTTTAATGTTCTCATTTGTGTTCTCAATAACACCTTGTATCTTCTTTCTACAGTCTCTCTACTCATTTTTTGCTATGGCCCAAAATATGGTTTCCTGCACTTTCTTAGGTTTGATTTGTTAGAATTAACATACTTAAATTGTTGGCATTATGGTACATTTTTATTTCTCCTTTAATTATGGTGGATAATTTTTCTGGGTATACTAGTCTAGGCTGGATACTGTGGATTTTTAGGACTTGAAATACATTACTCCAGGCTCTGCTGGCATTCAGTGACTCAACTAAAGAAGCAGTTTTAATTTTGATGTGATTTTCTTTTTTGTGTCTTGTGTTTTTCCCTTTGTACTTTCTGTATACTTTCTTGGTTCTGTATACTTAGTTTTTTTTTTAAATGATATGTCATGGGGATTTTCTTTCCTGATCTTTTCTATTTGGTGTTCTGTAAGCTTTTTTTAATCACTATGAATGTATCTTCATTAGTTTGGGAAAACTTTCTTCTGTGATTGTATTGAAAATTCGGTCTAAGGCATTGGCTAGGAATTTTTCTCTTACATTTATATCTATAATTTGAAAATTTGATATTTTAATGATGTGCCATATGTTGTGTTATCCAATCCTGTGTTTCTTTATATGTTTCCTAGTCATTTAAATTTTACTTATTCTACATTCTCTGCTTTATCTTCCAGTCCGGACTGTCTTTCTTCTTTTGTTGAAAACAATTTCATGTAATATATTCAATCACTGTTTCTTGTCACACAACTCTTCCCATATCTTCTCCACCTTTCTAGCCATCCAACTCTACCCTCTTTCTTTCCCAATTTCTTTAAAAAACAATCAAAGAAAACTAACAAGGAAGGGAATATTTAAACAACATTTCTGTTAGAGGGAATTTTTCTTGGCTTTCATTAAAACAATATTTAAAAAGAATGAAAAACAACAAAAAACACACTTAAAATATCTGAAGCCATAATATATTCACCAAAGCCCTGAAAGACAAAGTTGTCCAAGTGATACAATATGAAACAAAAATCACCATAGCATTGAGTTCATTTTATGTAGGCCATCTATGTCTGAGCATATGGCCTACCCTTAAGTGTGGTTTATATTCCAAGGGAGACTTCATTGGATAGAAATAATTTCTTTCTTCTGCAAGTGGATACCAATGTAGATAGCTTCTTGGTTGGGGATAGGAGTCCATGTTCTCTAAATCCTCTCATACTGTGACTCTGCCCAGAGTGAACATGTGCAGGCCCTGTGCATGCTGAAACAAACTCTATTATGAGTCTTATTGTGTCTGGGGGACCCTGTTTCTTTGGAATTATCAGCCTCCCTAGCTTGTACAATCATCTCAACTCCTCTTTTACATACTTCCCTGAGTGTTGAATATGGGAATTTGATGGTAGCATCACATTAATAACTGAATATTCAAATATCTCTCATTCTCTGCACATTTTACAGTTTTATATCACTGTGTTTGTTATCATGGTCTAATGAGAGAAATTTTCTCTGACGATGGCTGAGTAGCTTTCTTATGATTCATTTCATTGCTATGTTCATAGAGCATATGTTCATGAAATATCCAGACGCAAGTTCTTGAGAACCTGAGCAGTTTTCAGTATGGGTTCTATCATTTGGGATGGGAATTGAATCTAAAACGGAATGGTTGGCTATTCCTACCATTTCTGCAACTGTTGAAACAGCATATCCTTCAGTCAGTTGTACAATGGAGTTCATATTGTTCAGTTTTGTAGAACTTTCTATGAGCTGGTAAGTAGAAGTTACACTTTTTGGTGTATGGCTGAAATAGCCTACTAAAATCACATTGGTTCATTTCCTTTTAATTCCTCATTTCCTTATCAATGATGACTTGTGTATTGGTAAGTATGGAACACTGAAAGCACCCATTATAATTAAGTGAAAATTAATATGTGATTTTAGCTGTAGCAGTAATTAATTTATGAAAGTTAGTGCTTTTATGTTTACGGCATTGGTAAGAATTCTAATATCCCTTTCTGTTTCCACATGTGCTCAAAAAGGTTGTCCTACAGCTGTCCATACCCAAATCCTGCCCAGAAGTACTATCACTTCTAAGCCTACAGACGAGACTACCATGTTTGCTCCAATAACTGTCCAAAGAGGAATCCACCAGCAGCACACAGGGGACAGAATCCGTGGAACAGCATGGGACAGGAGGCTTCCTGTCTTAATCTGTGCCCAGAGTTATGGCTTTCCCACAACCCTCCATACTCAAATTCTCCCCGGGGAGAGAGATGGTCTCCTAGGAGTCCTCTCACTCCTAAGATCACAGGCTCACAGGCAAGCTAGGGGGATAAACTCCATTCAGAAACAGCAACACCAACTAACATCAGAGATAACCAGATGGCAAGAGGGAAGCAGAACAATCTAAGCAACAGAAATCAAGGATACTTGGCCTCATCAGCACCCAGTTCTACGACCACAACAAATCATAGATACTTAATGCACCCTAAAAGCAAGATTGGGATTTAAAATCACATCTCATGATGATGTTAGAAGACTTTAGCAAGGATATAAATAACTCCATTAAAGAAATGCAGGACAACACAGGTAAACAAATAGAAGCCCTTAAAAGGGAGACATACACACACACAAAAAAAATCAATTGAAGAATTATAGAAAAACACAAACAGTTGAACAAATTGAACAAAAATGTCCAGAATCTAAAAATGAAAATAGAAACAATAAAGAAATCAAAAGGGAAAAAACCCTGGAGATAGAAAACTTAAGACAGAGATCAGGAAACATAGATGGAAGCATCACCATGAGAATACAAGAGAAGAGAGATTCTCTGGGGCATAAGATACCATAGAAAACATTGACACAAGAGTCAAAGAATATGTGAAATTCAAAAAGCTCCTAAGCCAAAACATTCAGGAAATCCAGGACACAATGAGAAGATTAAACCTAGGATAATATGTATAGAAGACAGAGATGATTCCCAGCTTAGAACGCCAGTAAATATTTTCAAAAAAATAATAGAAGTAAACATCTGTAACCTAAAGTCAGAGACGCTTATGAACATAAAAGAAGCCTAAAGAACTCTAAATAGATTGGAACATGAAAGAAATTCCTCCCATTGCATGACTATAAGATTTTGCAATTCTACCCTAAATCCAATGATAAATAATTTTTAAGTCTTAAGCAATGAAATATTTAAAAATCAAGAAGAGAGTGTAAGTATTGAATGAGCATTCACACAACTATCTATACCTAATGAGTAAAGACATACGATACTTTTCATTAGTGGCTCTCCCTCCTAAAGACATAGTCTAATAAAGGATGAGTTAGCCTGAAACTTTAGATATCAACTACAAATCTATGAAGCTAAATGTCTCACAGCAAACACCTTGGCTCATCTTACTCTCAATGACAA
The DNA here is from genome assembly GCF_011064425.1 of Rattus rattus. Lineage (NCBI taxonomy): Eukaryota > Metazoa > Chordata > Mammalia > Rodentia > Muridae > Rattus > Rattus rattus. The sequence goes on along the minus strand of NC_046158.1, from coordinate 109,106,461 downwards.
ATAAAAGTTTGTACATACAGAAATATAGAAAAGAATACTCTCAGAGAATACAGATGAAAATGTCCTCAAAAAATACTGGCAAACTGAACACATCAAAAACAGAAATCACCATTATAATGTAGGGTTCTTGGAGATGAGGGAAGTTTCTACAAATAAAAAGCTGTAACTATAATATAGCACATAATCAAACTGGAAGAGTTCAGAATTGCAGACAATACTGAGAGCTCAGGGAAGACTGCTACTTCTGTTCACATTCCTGGCCAAAGAGGAAACTGCCTGGTGCCCTCTGTGCCCTCTGGTTACAGGAACCTAGGCGCAGTCAGGGGCAGAACCATTCTAGTTAAGGCTGCATCTAGAGCTGAAAACCAGGCACCAAGAGTGCTGACATACCTGAGAGCAGAAGTAAGACCAAGTCTTCTTCTCCAAGAAACCTGGCTGGAGGCCTCAGGACACACAAACCCAGGAGCAGTCTTGGACAGGACCCTTCTGCTTTCTGCCTGAACCTAGAACTGACTTGGTCCCACAGCTCTCTGTACCCAGGTCTGGCTGAAAGAAAACAGGTCTACAGGAGTGCTGACACAATGGCTTTCAGGAGGGTCAGGACACTGTCGGAAACAGCAAAACAAGCTAACACCAGAGATAACTTGATGACAAGAGGCAAGCACAAGAACCTAAGCAACAGAAACCAAGACTATGTGGCATCATCAGAGCTCAGTTCTCCCACCACAGCAAATACTGGATATTCAAACACAACAGAAAAGCAAGATATAGATTTAGAATCATATTTTATGATGATGATGATGATGGAAGACTTTAAGAAGGACATAAATAACTCCGTTAAAGAAATACAGGACAAAATATGTAAACAAGTAGAAGCGTTAAAGAGAAAACACAAAAATCCCTGAAAGAATTAGAGGAAAACATAACCAAACCAGTGAAGGAGTTGAAAAAAAAATTCCGGAATTTAAAACTGGAAAAAGAAACAATAAAGAAATCACAAAGGGAGTTAGAAAACCTAGGAAAGAGATCAGGAGTCATAGACACAAGCATTACCAACAGAATGCAAGACATAGAAGAGAGAATCTCAGGGGCAGAAGAAACCATAGAAAACATCGACACAACTGTCAAAGATAAGGTAAAACTCCAAACGATTCTAACCCAAAACATCCAGGAAATCCAGGAAACAATGCGAAGATCAAACCTAAGGATAATAGGTATAGAAGAGAGCAACGTCTCCAAGTTTAAAGGACCAGTAAATATCTTTAACACAATTATAGAAGAAAACTTCCCTAACCTAATGGAAGAGATGCCCATAAACATACAAGAAACCTAAGGAACTCCAAATGGATTGGACCAGAAAAGAAAGTCCTCCTATCACATGATAGTCAAAACACCAAATGCACAAAACAAAGAAAGAATATTAAAAGCAGTAAGGGAAATAGGTCAAGTAACATATAAAGTTAGGCCTATCAAAATTAAACTAGATTTTTCACTAGAGACTTTGAAAGCCAGAAGATCCTGGGCAGATGTCATACAGACACTAAGAGAATACACTCTGGCACCTTAAATTACTGAAGCACTAAACACATCCTCTTGCACTCAAGGCAGACAAGTTAGGGGTACAGGATTCACAAGCCGGGGACAAAAGTTTTCCACAAAACAATTATTATTTAGATATAGCTAATAATTTTGACAAAGACTGTGAAGAGCCAAAAGACTCTTGCTTCTCCAGTTCCTGCCAAGGAAGGAATAGCAGCCACTTGTGTGAATACCCCAGGAAAGGGCCTGTCTGTGCCAATGTCCTCCTGACTACAGAAGGTTAGCCTATGAAACTACCAATAATTCTCATTGAAAGAACTTCTGACAGCATGGTCACATCTTCCATAAAATTCCTGATCACCATGTCTCTCTGTCCCAAAGATCACACTGAGTGTGCTTCCAGTCCTTACCACAATGGAGTTTTGTACCATGATGGAATCAATGGCTACTCCTGTTAAAGTTTGACTGAATACCAAGGCAGACATTGTGAGACTTGGAAGTGGATGAAACAGTTTCTGTTCTCTGCAAGAATGAGACTATATATTGCAATAGGATAAGAATATATACATGTATCTGTCCTCAAAAGTATTCTGATGTGAACTTGTTAGAAATTGGGTTAGAAATGGTTGAATGTGGACACTGCCATGTCTACATGATTCCACATGTCAGGATGTTTTTGGGCCTTACTTCTGTGAATATGTACCTGGATTCTTTGGAGACCAATGTGAATTTAACTTTCCTGAATGTGCCAGTCAGACATTTCTTCATGAAGGTCTATATGTAGATGGAGGAAATAACTACTACTGTGATTGCAAAGGTAGTGGATTCACAGGAACATACTGTTAGACTTACATGCCTAATTGTTGGTCAAAGCCTTGTCACAATCTATTGACTGCTACATTTGACACTTCTAGCCAGAACACACAGTTGTTGTTTGTGAGACAATATTTTCATTGCTCCCAAGAAAACTGAGTGAAAGTTCTTGCTCCCAAGAATCTGGGAACATCATCTACAAACTCTGTTAGTGGTTTTAACTCAGCATATTAATTTATTATGAATGATAGAAAACTAATCATAAAGCACTTTTTTTTAGCTCAAACAAATTTAAGTAGTTTCTAAATAAAGAGTATCAATGCCAGGATAAGATTGTTAAGCCCCAATGGGAGGAAGCTCCTTATCCAGCTGACAATACTAGATTACAGCACCATTAGCCTCCACAGGATAATATATTCCTGTCTCTGAAAGTCAAATATAATGATACTTAAGCTTAAATTATTGATTACTACATTACTGATTTTTGTCAAATTGGTATGACCTAAAGTCACCCAGGAAGAGGAAAGCTCAAATGAAGAATTACCTCATTCTATCTCTCCTGTGGCCATGTCTGTGAGAAACTGTCTTGATTAATGAATGACGTCGGAGGACTAGGGCTATTGTGAACAACACCCAGATGAGCCTTTGCCATATAACAAAGATGAATAAGCCAGAGAACAAGTCAATGAACAGTGTGGTATTCATCACGTAACAGTAAAAGAAAAGTAGGACATGCAACTTCAGAAAAATAGAATGAAAGCATAATGCTGGATATAGCATAGCTAGGCAAGGGATGGGGTTCAAGAAACTGAGGAGAGGAAGTGAAGGAACTAGGTATTCGTGAATAAAATAAATAGGAAATCACAGCAGGATTTAGAACGGAAGCATTAAATTATAAAATACGTAGAAAACACAGCAGTTTACAATTTTTCATTTAAGAAAAAAAACTTTCTTCTACAGAAGCCCAATGACATACGCTTGATTGGTAAAGAGGAAGAGATAATATAAGCAAGCTTGATCAAGCTTCAGAGCACTGTGGGAGGAAGTTCTTTGATTTGCCAACAGTAATAAGTTGCAGCACCATCAGCCTTCACAGGATCAATGGTGGGAGGAAAAAAATCTGTTAAAGATCCACAGTAACTGAACCTTATAGAGACTCCAGTGTTAAAATGGGTGCTTCATAAATCAGGATTTTGGAAGACTGTCCTAATTTCTGTTGATACCAGTGCATAGAAACCTTAAACCATATAAACTGACACTCTCATTAGACCTTCAGTAAATGGTAGAAATCTCCCCAAGAACCTGTGGCTACTGAATATGTAGTCTGGTTCAGCACAGTGTTCTCATTGGAAACTGATAACACACATACACACACACACACACACACACACACACACACACACACACCTGGAAAACTGAGCAGCAGTACCTACAGCAAGAGAGCAGCTGGCCTTATATCTGAGATCTAGACTGGAGGTTGCATCTCAAGGAATCGACAATCAGCGCTTCACGAGGTTTCGATCTGCCTAGATCATTTGAGAATGATTCAAAGTGAAAATCAGCTCAGAAAAGATTGGGATGTTCCTAAAAGACACAAATAATCTTGCTTCCCCCACTGGGAGTTTTGGTTATCCAAAATATAGTACAGTAGCTCATGAATGTCCCAAATGGATTTTGAATTCTATCTTTCTTTTCAGCAAAATGATAGTCTGTTTTATAAATGTACTGCAGTTATTGTCAATTGATAAAAATTCAGATAGTTTCTGTTTCCTGGCTACTATGGATAGAGCAGATAGATGAGCAAGTATCTCTAAAGTAGGATATAGAATCTTTATAAATATGGCAAAGAGTGGTATATGTCTGACAGATCCATTTCAATATTTTGATTTATTTATTTATTTACATATTTATGTATTTATTTATTTAATTTCCTGATCAGATCATCCCCTCACTCCTCTCCACCTAACCTCTTCCTCTTACCTGTTCTCCCCCAACCAACCCTTTTTTTTTCTCCTCAATGAGGGAGAACTTCCCATTGATATCAAGCCCATGTGGCATATCAACTTACACTAGTACTAGGTAAAAATTCTCTTATTGAGGCTAGCCAAGGCAGACCAGCCAGAAGAAAAAGCTCCAAAGGCGGACAACTGAGTCATAGACAGCCCCAGCTTCAGTATATATGGGACCTACATGAATACCAAGCTGGACAACAGATATATATATATATATATATATATATATATATATATATATATATCTGTTTATATATATATGTATATATATATATATATGTATATATATGTATGTATGTATGTATACACACACACACACACATATACATACATACATACATACATACATACATAGGGGCCTAAGTCCATCCTATGCTAGCTCTTTGGTTAGTGACTCTGTCTCAGTAACCTGTGGATCCAGGTTAGTTGATTGTGTATGTTTTCTTGTGATATTCTTGACTTATCTGGCTTCTACAAAACTTTATCTCACTCTTTTGCAAGATTCTCCATGCTTCCCACATCTGGCTGTGAGCCTTTGCATCAGTTTCTAACAGCTGTTGTGTGAAGTCTTTCAGAAGATAGATATCTTGCTCCTGTCTGCAAGTACAGCAGAATATCACTAATAGTGTCAGAGATTCTCTCTCTCTCTCTCCTTCCCTCCCTCCCTCCCGCCTCCCCCTCCCCCTCTCCCTGTCCCTGTCCCTCTCCGTCTTCCTCTCCCTCTGTCTATCTCTCATGGAGTGGGTCTCAAGTTGAAATAGTCATTGGCTTATTATTCCTTCAAATTCTGTTTCATCTTACTATCTGAAAATCTTCTAGGTAGGATAAATATTGGGTTGAATGCTTTGTGGTTGGGTTGATATTCACATCCCTTCCTTAGAAGTAATGCATGGTTGGACAAGGTGGCCATTTCAGGTTTCATATTCCCTGTTGCTAGAAGTATCAGCTATGGTCATGCTCATGGATTTCTGGAAGTCTCCCTTGTTCTAAGTTTCTGACTTGTCTTCCCTACCATTCATAATTTTAGTTCTCTCTCCCAGTTCTCTCTCCACAATTCCTATCCTCACATGATTTCTCCTGATCCCCTCCTGGCCTCATCTCCCACACAGGGTCCTCCTACCATTCAGTTCCAATGTCTTTTTTATTTATGCTTCTGGGTGAGATTCAAGCATGCTCCCTTGGTCCTCATTGTTACTTAGATTCCTTGGGTCTGTGGATTATAATATATTTATCCTATACTTTAAGGTTAATATCAATTTATGAGCAACTGCATACCATGTACGTTTTTCTGGGTCTGAGTTATGTCACTCAGGAAGATATTTTCTAGTCTCATTCATTTGGCTGCAAATTTCATGATATAATCATTTTTTTTATTAACTTGAATATTTCTTAT
>NC_046158.1:109091553-109100630 GCF_011064425.1 Rattus rattus | reverse complement strand
GCAGGGAATAAAGAGGCAAAGATTAAAACAGAGACTGAAGGAACACCCATTCAGAGCCTGCCCCACATGTGGCCCATGCATATACAGCCATCCAATTAGACAAGATGGATGAAGCAAAGAAGTGCAGGCCGATAGGAGCCGGATGTAGATCTCTCCCGAGAGACACAGGCAGAATACAGCAAACACAGAGGCGTATGCCAGCAGCAAACCACTGATCTGAGAATAGGACCCCCGTTGAAGGAATCAGAGAAAGAACTGGAAGAGCTTGAAGGGGCTCGAGACCCCATATGTACAACAATGCCAAGCAACCAGAGCTTCCAGGGACTAAGCCACTACCTAAAGACTATACATGGACTGACCCTGGACTCTGACCTCAGAGGTAGCAATGAATATCCTAGTAAGAGCACCAGTGGAAGGGGAAGCCCTGGGTCCTGCTAAGACTGAACCCCCAGTGAACTAGATTGTTGGGGGGAGGGCGGCAAGGGGGGAGGATGGGGAGGAGAATACCCATAAAGAAGGGGTGGAGGGAGGGGTATGTTTGCCTGGAAACCGCGAAAGGGAATAACACTCGAAATGTACATAAGAAATACTCAAGTTAATAAAAAAAATATAAACAAAAAAAAAGAAATACAAATTCTTTGTTTACCTCAAAATGTAATACTAATTCCATAGTAAACAACAAATAGAATTTCTTACATACAAGCAACAGAGTTTGTGTTAAATTGCTATAGAAGGAATTAAATGATAACACTGAGTTCTTTTCTATATTTTTGTGTATAAACTTTTCATACCGAAAGACATAAAAGACAATAAACACATTACTTTTTGCTGGGCTTTGTTTTTCAGTTTTTCAGTCACACCAGTTCTCAGTCAGAAGTGGGAAGTGTGCAGTTCAGAGCTGTGTGTGGTGCAGGCAGCTGGTGAGGCTCTCAAGGAGGTTTGTGTAGGAGGCTGAAGCACTGTGGGAGGAATGTCTAAATGCTGCTGACAGTAATAAATACCCACATCTTCAGCCTGCATACTGCTAATGGTGAGAGTAAATTCTGTTCCAGATCCACTGCCTATAAAACGATCAGGGACCCCAGGTTCCCTATTGGATGCCCAGGTGATCAGTGGTTTAGGAGTCTGCCCTGGTTTTCTATGGTGCCAGACTAAACAGCTCCTTTGATTTCCAATCCATAAAAGACTCTGACTGGACTTGCAGCTCATAGTCACTTTCTCTCCTTCTGACACAGCCAGGGATGATGAATACTGGGTCATCAAAATGTCCCCAAATGTACCTGCAATGATGAGTAGAGAGTGAATATACATATATACACACACAGATTATAATAATAGTTGAAATTTGTCATTTAAATGACATTATAATGTCATATTGTCAGGACATTATTATGTAAGAAATACTACACATTGACACATATTATAAATTTCCTATATACAAAGGCGTGATTCTGAAAAGATTGTAATCCTTTAAAATTCTCACCAGACACCCATATCAGCAGGAACATGAGGACCTGGGTCTGTGATCCCATGTTGCTCCCTCTGCCTGTCTGATGCAGTTCAGTCACAATGCAAAGGCCTGGTTTATAAACACTGAGTAGCTGGACTGGGCAGAGGAACCTATGCAAAACAGACAGAAAAAAAAAAAAAAAACCAGAAGCCTAGGCAGTGTGTGAGAATGACTGGTGTCAATCAAAAGGCAAAAATACCATCAGAGAGAGCACAAGAAAACACTGAACGTGATTGGTTTCCTCATCTCCAATAGAAATCTACTACAGGATCTAGTAGGTTTGGGTTAAAATAAAGATGAATTTAAATCAGGTGACTTTTGCAGAAGCTATAGGGGAGCTGTTTCAGATTAACCATTCTAGAAAATATGATAAGATATGCTAAGAAAATCACAAAAATACAAGAAAGAAACTATAAAAATTTCCTATAAAGGATAGTAAATGTAGAGGAAGAAAAGGAGGGAAGTCAAAAAATTGAAGATAATTTGTTCATTGTCTCCCATCTCCATATCACCTCTTATAATGGGAACATAAACAGTGCCTCAAATATTTGGGCCCAAACTTCTAAGATAAACATGTGACAGAGATGCAAAAATAAGCCCAAATTAGCTCTGTGGAAATCCTGGGGGACATTAACTTAAACCTAGGATCAGAGAAGCTTTAATCTCAAAGTAATGGCAAATCCAACAGAAACTAACAATCATGTTTCCCACAACTTCAGGAATCTTAAAGAGGATTCGCACATACTTCGGGGAAATGGAGAATAAATAAACCCAAGATTCTTTACCTCATCGTGCCTGGAGACCAGCACTACCAAAAGGTTTTATTCCACAAAGGTAAATTCTAGAGAAGAATAGAAATTAGCAGGATTAAAACCGGCTAAATAAATGAATATCCTAGTAAGAGCACCAGTGGAAGGGGAAGCCCTGGGTCCTGCTAAGACTGAACCCTAGTGAACTAGACTGTTGGGGAGAGGGCAGCAATGGGGAGGGTTGGGAGGGAACACCCATAAGGAAGGGAGGGGGAGGGGATGTTTGCCCGAAACCGGAAAGGGAATAACACTAAAAATGTATATAAGAAATACTCAAGTTAATAATAATAATAAAAATAAATTACTAAAAAAAAAAAAATATGCAAACCTGAAAAAAAAAAAAAAAAAAGAACTTCAAGACACTGAAGAAAGAAATTGAAGAAGACCTCAGAAAAAAAAAAAAAACCGGCTAAACAGAGTCTTGCTCACTCTTCAAAAATTATCCAGAAGGGAGCACAGCAACCCTAAATCAAGTAATGATTTTACAGAAACCAGGTGTCCACCACATCAGAGATCGTTCACATCTAATGGAAAAAAAAATGTTTGAGTGTGAAGGAAAATCAATAATAGTAACAGATATGAAATTACCACCCGAATTCAGGCTAGCGAATTATGAGAATATTTTTGAAATAAAATATAAATACATCATTATGTGTAAAGAACAACACACACACACACACACACACACACACACACACACACACACACACAAAAATGAGAAAGAATGAGATTCATATTGGTATCCCAGAACTGGGATCACAAAAGCAGAACCATGAAATTATGACCTGCCTGTGGTACAGGACAAACTCTAGGCCAGTCTATTCTATGAGTGTAGACAATGTCCATTTAGAAATGTACATTATTAGTCAAATGGTTACAAGACAACTCATAGTATTTGATATCCAAAGTAAATTCATCTGATATGTGCTAAAATTAAACCAGAATGTCATTGGAATTAAATATGCATTTAATCAATATACATTTACTTCTCTTTTGCATTAAATATATAATTTTACATAACAACTTTTTAGGTATTAAATATTAAATGATTTGTGATAAGCATGTTCATATCTCATTTATAAAATGCTAACATACCAACATAATACAGAGATGGTTTGTGGATTAAGAAAGCTCCCAATCAACCCTAATGAAGGAGTTAGGGGAAGGATTAAAGGTTCTGAAGGGGTTTGCAACTCCATAGGAAGAACAACACTATCGACCAACCAGACTCTCCAGAGCTCCTAGGAACTAAATTACCAACCAAAGACTACTATGGCTCCAGCTGGATATGGAGAAGAGGCACTGGCTTTCAGCTCTCAGAACAGGCAGAAACCTGAAGGACCCTGCCCTGAGTGAACTTATGGCCTGTGTCCTACATACAGAGGGCACTAGGTAGGTTTTTTTGGGTCAGAAATGTGGGCAGAATTAGTTTTATCCTCTGAGCTCTGAGGATTGTCCGCACTTCTAAGAGTCCAGCTCTTTTCCCCAAGGGATTTGGGTGCAGAGAGCTGTGGGACTGGTTCAGTACAGTTCTTGGCACAGGCAGAAATCAGAAGGTTCCTGCTGCTGACTTCTCTTATATTCCTATAACTGGGGGCACTAGTTAGGTTCCTCTTTGATCAGGAATGTGAGCAGGATTGACTGTCTCTCCTGAGCTCTCAGGATTGTCTACACTTCTGATTGTCCAGCTCCCTCCAAATTCTTCAAATAGACAATCTTTAAATTCCAATAATGACCTGATTTCTGTATTGATCTTCTGACATTACTCTTGAATATCTGTTACCTAATTATAAAATACATTAGGGTCTCAGTTCTTTTTAAAATAATGAATACTTAGAGTAATCATGATGAGTTGTGTCATATAAAAGTACATGCAATGTATACTTCAAGTTGCCACTGAGTAAGTAGAGAACAAAACTGAAGCACATTCACCTGCCTGAATTCCACGGTCTCCATGTACTTGGGATGTGGACAGAACACACAGGCAGCAGCAGAGCCTCAGAGGTCATTTACAACCTTATCCCTTATCTTCTGGTCTTGCTAAAAGACTCAACTGTACTGACATATACTCATAATACATCGTGTTGTATTTGATAACAACAATTTCTTTCAAGATTTTGAGATATAAACCACATTTATACCCAACACTGATGCATTTTTTATGTCATATTGACACAATCTTGAATCATCTGAGTGTGGGAAACATTAACTGAAGAAACATTTCTGGCTGGAGACATGGTTCAGTGGTTAAGAGCACTGACTGCTCTTCCAGAGGTCCTGAGTTCAATTTCCAGCAAACTTAGAGTGTCTCACAACCATCTTTAATGGGACTGAATGCCCTCTTTTGTGGAGTCTGAAGACATTAATAGTGTACAAATATAAATTAAAAATTAAAGCTTATTAAAACAAAAAATGTCTCAATATAATTTGGCTCTGGTGAGACCAGTACAAAATTTCCTTAATTCCCTTTTCATGGGAGAGGATCCAACCCACTGTTTGTAGGGACAGGCTTTGGTATTGAACCTGAGTTCTAAAACAAAGCCCATTGAGCAAGCCATCAGAGGGAAGCCAATATGCAGTACTCTTCCATGGCTTCTGGCCAGCTCCCACCTCTGGGTTCAGTTCCTGCTCTGACTTCCCTCAGTGATGGATTGCTATCTGGCAGTGTAAGAAGAATAAATTCTTCCATCTTTGGTCATGGTATTTCTTCTTTGCAATAGTAATCCAAACTAAGATACCCTCCCTTACCCTCCCTTTCTCTCTGTTCCATGTTTTTGCCCTAAATTTTCTTACCTCTCCTAGTTTCCCTTATACACACTACAATTTTGTTTATATTTATATAATTATGCTTAAAATCTAAGATTTATAAATGAGATGGTATATAAACAAATATGGTATATATTCATTAAAGTGCAAATAAACACTATTAATTAAAAGACAATTATGCAAATATCCAGAATCAAAAAAGCTAAGTAACAAGGACAGTTGAAGGTAGGAGGCATGCATGGATCTCCCTGAAAAGAGGAAATAGAATTTGTATTACCGTTGGATTGGGAGAAGGGAAATGGGAACAGGAGCAATCCTGTGAGGGCTGTATAGAGGAAGAGAGTACTGGGGAGGTGCCTGAAATTGGGGCCCATTTGTGGTGGGCAATGTGGAAACATACTGCTGTAGAAACTCCCTGAAATCTATGAAAAGGATTGTAGCAAAAACACCAACTAATGGCTGATACTGAGCAGAAACTGTCCATCTTCTCTAACCAGGCAAGGCTTCCAGGGGGACGGGGACAACAACACAGTCACAAAGCCTTTGAACTACCATCTCTACAGTCAGCAAATTGTTCTGGGTAATGTTCTGGGTAACACAAAACAAACACTAGGCAGATCCAGAGAAACTCTATAGAAAAGAGAGAGAAGTATGGTGGGAATGAGAAGGGTCAAGGACACCAGGAGAACATAGCCCGTAGAATCAACTAAGTAGGGCTCATAAAACTTGACAAAGACTGAAGTGATATGCATGGAGCTGTATAGGACAATGTATGAGCTACGGCCCCTGCTTATACATAGGGGCTGTGTAGCTGGGTGTTCTTATTGGAACCCTAACAGTGAAAAGGGAGGATGTCTCTGATTCTTTTGCCTATTCTTAGAATCACTTTCCGCCTAATGGGTTGCTTCAACCATTGTGATATGAGGGTTTTTCCAGTCTTATTGTAACTTGCAATCCTATGTTCGGTTAATATCCATGCTCAGTTTTATGTTTGTTTGTAACTTTGTTTGTTTGTTTGTTTATTTGTTTGTTTGTTTGTTTTAAGGGGAACAGATGAGCAGTGAATCATCAGGAGAGGGAAGTTAGGAATGCTGGGAGGCATGTAAGGAGGAGAAAATAGTTGGCATGTAACATATGACAGAAGAATTTTTAAACAGATCAAAAATAGGTGTTGTCCTTCACACCTTTTGCTCTTGGGATTCCTGAAACCAGAAGGTGAGCATCACCCTCCTGCCTTGCACTTCCTCCATGATATAAATTCTCACTTTTGACCCACAACAGTGAAACCAAACTACCATGGACTGACACAGTGAGATAAAATAAAATTTTATTTTCTTTAAGTTTTTTTCTTAATATAGTTTGTCTCTGTGAAGAAACATGCTTTTCATCAAATATACCAGACACATCTGCCTTCATTCTGTAGACACTGAAAGCAAACTATGGAAGGCCTACTCACATGAAGATTGATAGAAGATATATGGAGTTTTCAAATGACTGGTTTTAACTTAAAGCATTCCTGTCCCTATTCCAAATCTGTGCTTCGAAATGGTGCCAAAGGCTGGTGTGCTGGCCCATACCATTGAGCCTAGTGCTCAGGAAGAGGCAGGTAGAACATTGTGAAGTCAAAATCTGCCTGCCTGTTTCAAAACCAGTGATATTTTACTCAAAAACTAATAACAAGAACAAAATATGATTTCAACTAATTCAATTTCTCTAATCTTTGAGATTATTTAAAACTGTTTTATTGAAATGCAAAGTATTTCCCTCAACAAATATCAACCACTGTTAATTACTATGAGATAGAAGAACAAACTCAATTCTCATGATACAAAATCATACTCAGCAATTAGTGTACTATAGGATAGAATGAGGTACACAGTTCTTGGATAAGAACTTCTAATTCAAAGGTTCTTGTCATTAATTTTCTCCCAGCTTTTGTAACAGTTAAACATAACAGCTGCAGGCAGAAGGGGAAGTGTGTATGTGTAGTGATGTGTGGTACAGGAAAGTAGATGAGAAGGCAACAGAGGCATATGTAGCCTAGCAATAGTAAGCATAGATCAGACATGTTGTCTAAGAAGTCAAACATTGGAGAAGGAGGGGCAGGCCCTTCTGGTTGCTGCCCTCATGGAGAACTGACTTCAGGCCCAAGACCAGAGGTAAGTCCAACTTTTCTGCTCCAAGTGACCTGCCTGGTGGACTCAGAACACACAAAGGAAAAATTCCTCTGGGACTGCACACTTCTGGTTTCTAGCTATTGCCCGAACCTCGCAGATCCCAACCCACAGCTCCCTTCTCCAAAACCCAAAGGGAGAGAGAGTTCATCGTCCAGATGTGCGGGCACTCCTGAGATTGCAGGGCAGGAGAGACTGCCACTCCTGCCCACCTTTGCCCACATCCCTAGCCCAAGAAGAAACTGTAAAGGGCCTCTGGGAACAGAAAGAGAAGGGCACTCAAGCTGAAGAATCTCTGCAGTCCAGACTGGACCCAGATCTGAAGGGACCCAATCAAACAGCTCCTCTCACTCAAATCCCATGGCAGGTAGAGCTAGAACTTCAGAGGGGGAGATACACCTGGGAAAACAGAAGAGATTACTCTCTGCCCACATTTCTGAATCTAGAGGAAAACAACTAGTGCCATCAGGGCCTGCAGCACACAGGGACCCAGAAGCAGGGGCAGGCCCATCTCATTGTTGCCCTCACAGACAGCTGAAACCTAACCCTGAGGAACGACTTCAGGCCTGAGACCAGATGTAAGACATACTTTTATGCTCCAAGTGACCTGCCTGGTGGACTCAGGACACAGACACACAGGAACAACTGAAAGCCAGTAGACAGGAACAACTACGTGCCTGAAAGCAGAACACTCTGTCCCCATAACTGGCTGAAAGAGAACAGGAAAACAGGTCTACAGCACTCCTGACACACAGGCCTATAGGACAGTCTAGCCACTGTCAGAAATAGCAGAACAAGGTAACACCAGAGACAACCTGATGGCAACAGGCAAGCACAGGAAACCAAGCAACAGAAACCAAGACTACATGGCATCATCGGATCCCAATTATCCCACCAAACCAAACACTGAATATCCAAACACACCAGAAAAGCAGATCTAGATATAAAATCACATTTGATCTTGATGATGGAGGATTTTAAGTAAGACATAAAGAACTCCCTTAGAGAAACAGAGGAAAACACAAGTAAACAAGTAGAAGCTCTGAGAAAGGAAACACAAAATTCCAGAAAGAATTACAGAAAAACACAATCAAACAGGTGAAGGAATTGAAAATGGAAATACAAACAATAAAGATAGCACAAAGGGGCCAGAGTCCCGGCCGGCCGGCGAATCCCTGCCCTCAGCAGCTCTCTGCTACCAGGCCCCCTGGAGGGGATCTCTCACCGCCTGGTCGGGCAGGCACTCCTAAGGCAGCAGAGCAGAGGAGACCACCAACGCTGCCCACCCCTGCCCACATCTCTGGCCCAGGAGGAAACTGTATACGGCCTCTGGGTACCCGTAGAGGAAGGCCCAGGAGCAGCAGGTCCACTGCGTCTGAGACACCGCACCTGAAGGGACCGACCGGATAAACAGTTCTCTGCAACCAAATCCCGTGGGAGGGAGAGCTAAACCTTCAGAGAGGCGGACACGCCTGGGAAACCAGAAGAGACTGCTCTCTGCACACAATACTGATGCCAGAGGAAAACAACAAAAGATATCTGGAACCCTGGTGCACGGAACCTCCCAGAAAGGGTGGCGTGGATCTTCCTGGTTGCTGAGGCCGCGGAGAGCTCATAGGCAACACCCCGTGAGCAAACTTGAGCCTGGGGACCACAGGTAAGACAAACTTTTCTGCTACAAACGACTTGCCTGGTGAACTCAGGTCACACAGAGGCGGAGTTCCTCTGGGGCCGGACACTTCTGGTGTTTGGCCAGAGTCCCGGCCGGCCGGCAGACCCCTGCCCTCAGCAGCTCTCTGCTACCAGGCCCCGTGGAGG
>NC_046158.1:109068692-109091453 GCF_011064425.1 Rattus rattus | reverse complement strand
ATGATATAATCATTTTTAATAGTTGAGTAATATCCTATTGTATAACTATACCACATTTTCATCTTTAATTCTTCAGTGGAGAAGCATCTTGATTAGTTCCCATTTCTGGCTATTATAAATGAAGCTGCTATGAATATTGTTGAGCAAGAGGCCTTGTGGTATGCTGGGGTATCATTTGTATATAAGTCCAGCAGCTGTATAATCTGGATCTTGTAGTGGACTATTTGAAATTATCTCAGAGTCCACTGAACTGCTCTCAAAAGTGCTTGCACAAGTTTAAAATCCTGCCAGCAATGGAGGAGTGTTCCTGTTACTCCACATCCTATCCAGCATGTGAGGTCCCTTGAGTTTTCATTTTAACCACTCTGAAAGACATAAGATGTAGTTCCATAGTCATTTTGGTTTGCATTTCACTGATTAATAATGGTGTTGAGAATTTCCTTAAATGCTTGTCAGTCATTAGAGATTTCTCTGTGGCATTCCTGTTGAGCCCTATAGCATATTTTTATTGGAATGTTTGGTTTGTTGGTGTCTAATTTTTTATATATGTTGGATATTAGCCATCTGTCAGACATAGGGTTTGTGAAGATCGTTTCACATCTTATCAGCTGCCATTTTGTCCTATTCCTTATAGAAAGTTTTCGGTTTCAAAACCTTGATTTTAGTGCTTAAATTATCTGGATATACTTATGTATACTCTCATATCATTTGCAAATAGTGATACCTTGTCATCTTCTTTTCCAACTCATACACCATTAATCTATTTTTGTTGTTTTATGGCACTGGACTTCAAGGACTGTATTGAATATACACAGAGAAAGTGGACAGCCTTGTCTTGTCCCTGATTTTAGTAGAATTGCTTTAAGATTCTCTCCATTTAAATTGATGTTGGCTATTGCTTACCATATATTGCCTTTATTATATTTAGATATGAACATTTTATTCCTGATCTTTCAAAAATTTTTTATCATGAAGTGGTGTTGGAATTTGTGAAAGGCTTTGATGATCATGTGTGTTTTCTTTCAGTTTTCTTATATGGTGAATTACACTGATGAACTTTCATATGTTGAACCATAATTCTATTACAGGAATAAAGCCAACTTGGGCATAGTGGATGATGTTTTTTTAATATATATTCTTGGATTGAGTTTGTTAGTATTTTATTGAGTGTTTTTGCATAGATACTCATAAGCAAAATTGGTCTGAAATTGTCTTTCATTGTTGAATCTTTGTATGGTTTAGGTATCAAGGTGACTGAGACCTCATAGAATGAATTAGGTAATGTTTCTTCAGTACAGTTTTTATGGAATAGTTTGAAGAGTATTGGTATTAGTTCCCATTTGAAGGTCTGGTAGAATTTGGCACTAAAACCATCCAGCCTTGGGCTACTTTTAGTTGTGAAACTTTAATTAGTGATTCTATTTCCTTATGGGTTATAGGGTTACTTAGATTGGTTACGTGATGTTGGTTTATCTTTTATAGGTTATACCTATAAACAAAATTATCCATTTAATTGAGATTTTCCAATTTTGTGAAGTGTTTTATTTCTTTTACAACCCAAACAATACTTTCCTACCAGTCCCTCAGACAGAGTCACCCCTCTGTCTGTACTTTCCTTCCCCTCTAAGAAAATGGGGATCCCAGAGTATCCCCAACCCAGGCCCATCAAATCTCTGCAGGATTAGGCACATCTTCCCCAAGGAAGCCAGCCCTCTGCTACATAGTTGCTGGACACCTACGTTCCAACCTTTGTATGCTCTTTGATTGGGGGCTCAGTCTCTGAAAATTTCCAAGTTAGTTAATACTGCTAGTTTCCCTGTGGGGTTCCTCTTCACGTCATAGTCTTCAAACCTTGCCCAAACATAAGGGTCCCTGACATCTGTCCAAATGTTTGTCTGTGTAATCTGCATCTGTCTTAGTAAGCTGC
Organism: Rattus rattus; assembly: GCF_011064425.1. Classification (NCBI taxonomy): domain Eukaryota; kingdom Metazoa; phylum Chordata; class Mammalia; order Rodentia; family Muridae; genus Rattus; species Rattus rattus. The sequence goes on along the minus strand of NC_046158.1, from coordinate 109,089,526 downwards.
TGGGTAGAGCCTCTTAGAGGACAGATATACTTGGATAATGTCTGTACATATAACAGAGTATCAGTGAGAGTATAAGAGATTAGTGCTTGCAAGTGGGATGGGTCTCAAGTTGAGCCAGTTATTGGTTGACCTTTCCTCCAGTCTCTGCTTTATCTTTATCCCAGCACTTCTTTCAGATAGGACAACATTGGGTGCAATGTTGTACGGGTGGATTGGTGTTCTTATCCTTCTACTGGGGATCCTGCCTGGCTACAGGAGGTAGCCTTTTCAGGTTCCATAACGGCACTATTAGGCATCTTGGCTAAGGTTGTAGATGGAGATTCTAAAAAATGCACCATCCCACACTAGAGCACCACAGTTCACAGGGCACCAGTGGGCTGTTATAATTCTAGCAAACTCTATGGCCCAGAGTTCTCAAAATCTCTCCACCTGTCTCACTATGTTCCCATGGCATGTCGCTGCCACACTTCCTCATACATCCAAATTCCATGACTTGCTGGGGTAATCTGTCACTTTAGCTTTCTCTGGATCTCAGTTGAGTCACTGTGCGAAGGAAAACATCACACAATCTTAGTTTAGAATCAACAGGCAACAATTGCAGGCCACAAACCTAACATCCTAATTAGTAAGTCATACTAAGTTAAATCCTCTGGTGGGCCACTAGTTCATTACTTCCTGTACCTCAAATTTTTCAAAAAAAAAAAACCCGCAAGTCCCTTTTATCCTCTCTTTCCCGCTCTGACCTACAAGTCCTGCTTACTCCTTGTCCACTGATTGTTACCTAGACATCTTAATTCATTAGGGGGATATCCTAGCCACAAAGTTCACCCACATTTACTCCTTGGAGTGTCCCCCATCCAAGGTTTCTGGGACTGCCTAGAGTGTCCCCATAGCTCCCAACCCCAGCAACTTCAGATTTCCATTGAACATCCTGGCCCCCTGTGCCTCTCTTCTGTCTCTCCCAAATCCTGCCCTTCTATTCTTCTACCTGAAGATATCCAGGTAGACCAGCATCATTCCTTGAAAATGGTTTCTTTATTCCATTCTATTCCATTCTATTTAGCTTCTTTGTGAAAATTCAAGTTTCCATATGTCTGTCGGTTTATTTCTCGGTCTTCAATTTTATTCCATTGACCAACCTGTTTCTGTACCAACGCCATGCATTTATTACAACTATTGCTTTGTTCTACAGCTTGAGGCAGCAATGGTGATTTCTCCAGAAATAGTTTTGTTATTCCTGATTATATTGGCAATCCTAGGTCTTTTATTTTTCCATGTGAAGTTGAGAATTACTTTCTAGGTCAATAAATAGCTGTGTTGGAATTTTGATAGGAATTGCATTGAACTTGTAGATTGCTTTTCACTATGTTAATCCTAAAAATCATCAATGACTGCAGTAGATTTTTCCATATTCTCATATCTTTTTCAATTTCTTTATTCAGTGAAGAAGTTCTTCACATTCTCATACAGATCTTTCACTTGCTTGGAAAGTTAAACCAAGATATTTTATATTGTTGTGCCAATTATGAAGAATGCTGTTTCTCTAATTTCTTTCTCAGCCCATTTATGAACTGTATAAAGGAAGGCTACTGACTTGCTAGAGGTAATTTTATATCCAGATGCTTTGCTATAGTTGTTAATCACTTGTAGAAAGGTTCTGGTAGAATGTTGTGGTTGTTTATATATACTTGATATCGTCTAAGAATAGTGATACCTTGGATTCCTCCTGTCCAATTTGTATCCCCTTGATTTCTATTTGTTGTCTTACTGCTTTAGCTGGAACTTCAAGTACTATATTGAATAGATAGGAAGAGAATGGGCAGCCTTTTATTGTTCCTGATTTTGTGGGATTGCATCAACTTTATCTCCATTTCAATTGATTTTGGTAATTAGCTCACTGTATATTGCTTTGATTATGTTTAGGTACTTTGAATCCATGATCTTTCCAAGACTTCTAAAATGAAGGGGTGTTGGATTTTGTTGAAGGCTTTTTTAGCATCTTATGTTATGATTATTTGATATTTTTCTTTCAATTTGTTTACATAGTAGATTATGTTTATGGATGTTCATATATTGAACACTCCCTGCATTTCTGGGATGAAATGCATTTGATCATTGTGAGTGATGTTCTTGATATGTTCTTTTATTTAGTTATGAGAATTTTATTGAATACTTTTGTGTTCATGTTCATAAGACAAATTGATCTGAACATAACTTTCTTTGTAGATTCTTTGTGTGAGTTGTGTTGCAGGGTGACTGTTGCCTCACAGAATGAATTAAGTAATGCTCCTTCTGGTTTTGTTTGTTTGTTTGTTTGTATTTTGGGTAATAGTTAGAGGAGTATTGGTATTAGCTCTACATTGAAACTGTGTAGATTATGTACTAAAAACATCTGGTTCTGGACTGTTTTTGACCTGAAGGCTTTTAAGGACTTAATCTATTTCAAGCCTTATGGGGCTGCTTAGATAGCTTACATGATTTTGATTTAACCTTGTTGGTATCTGTCTAGAAAAAAATACCCATTTCTTTTATATTTTCCAGTTTTGTGGAATACAGGCTTTTGAAGTAAAATATAATGATTCACTTTTTGTTTTGTTCCCTAGTTTATGTTGTTTTCTCTCCCTTTTCATTTCTGGTTTTGTTAATTTGGATACTGTCTCTGTGCCTTTTAATTAGTTTAGATAAATGTTTGCCTTTCTTGTTGACTTTCTCCAATAACCAGCTCTTAGTTTTGTTGATTATTTGTATTTTTTCTAATTGATTGATTTCAGTCCTTATTTTGATTATTTGCTGCTATCTCTTCATCTTGTGTCTGTTTGCTTGTTTTGTTCTTAAGATTTCCAGTGTACTATTGATTTGTTAGTATGAGATCCCTCCAAATTCATCATGAAGGCATTTACTGCTATGATCTTTCCTCTTAGCAATGCTTATATTGTGTCCAATAAGTTTGGGTATGTTGAACCTTCATTGTCATTGAATTCTAGAAAGTTTTTAATTTCTTTCTTTCCCTAACCAAGTGATCATTGATTAGAGAGTTACTCAGTTTCCATGAGTATGTGGGTTTTCTGTAGTTTCTATTGATGTCAAAGTCCAGTCTTCATCTGTGGTTGTCTGATAAATTGTAAGGAATTATTTCAAACTTCTTGTAACTGTTGAGATTTTTTTCCTGATTATATGGTGATTTGGGAGAAGGTTTCATAATATGCTGAGTAAAAGGTATATTCTTTTTGCTTTGGGGGTGAAAGATTCTGCATGTCTGTTAATTCCGTTTAGTTCATAACATCTGTTAGATTCATTGTTTCACTGTTTAGTTTCTGTTTCAGTAACTTGTTCATTGGTAGAAGTTGGGTGTTGAAGTCTCCTACTATTATTGTGTGGAGTTCAATATGCAATATGAGATTTAGTAAAGTTTCTTTTACACCAGTCGATGTCCTTGCTTTTCAGGCATATATGTTTAGAATTGAGATGTCATCTTGGTGGATTTGTCCTTTGAAGAATAAGTGTCCTTCCCTATCAGTTTTGATTACTCTAGTGTGAATGTCTATTTTATCAGATATTAGAAGGTCTACTCAAGATTGTTTCTTGGGTCTTTTTCTTGGATAAACTTTTTCCAGCCCTTTTCTCTGAGGCAGTATGTACCTTTGTAGCTGAGCTATGTTTCTTGTATACAGCAGAATGAAAGGTCCTATTTACATACCCAGGTTTTTAGCCTGTGTGTTTATATTTGTGGATCGAATCCATTGATATTGATAGATATTAATCAGCAATGGTTATTAGTTTCTGTTATTTTGATGTTGGAGGTGGTAAGGTGCATGTGACTCTCTGCTTTTGCTGTAAGATGATTAATTTCTTTTGTTTTCTTGAATATAGTTCATCTGCTTGTGCTGTATTTTTCTTTCTAGTATCCTGTAGGGCTGGATTACGAGAAAGCTATTATTTATATTTGGTTTTTGTAATGGAATCTCTTGGGCTTCTTTTTCATCTATAATGATTGATAATTTGACTGGATATAGTAGTCTAGACTGACAACTGTCGTCTCTTAGGCTTTGGAAGACATCTATCCTGGACCTTATTGCCTTTATAGTCTCTGTCGAGAATTCAGGTGCAATTCTGATATGTCCACCTTTATTTATTACTGGGTCGTTTTCCATTGCAGCTTTTAATATTCGTTCTTTATTCCATGCATTTGTGTTTTCATTATTATTTGGCAGGAGAATTCTTCTTTTCTGGTACAATTTATTTGGCTTTCTGTAAGCTTTTTATATATTTATAGCCATTTCTTTCTTTGAGTTAAGGAAGTTTTCTTCTATGATTTCCTTGAAGCTGCTTTCTCGTACTTTGAATTGGGAATCTTCACCTTTTTCTATTATTATTTTTCACAGTTTTGGACTTTGTAAACTGTCCCAATGTCCTCCATATTTTAAGTTAGAAACTTTCTACATTTGGCATTTCCTTTCACCAATGAATTGATATCTCCTATGGTATGGTATCTTTCATACCTTAGATTCTTTCATCTCCTGTATTTGGTAATAATGCAAGATATTGAATGAATTTTCCCACTATTGATGTGTGGTGTTCAATGTCTGACTTATGCTTTAGTAATATGGTTCTTTTTACATATGTGGGAGACCTTTTATTTGTGACAAAGATAATCAATATTGAGATGTTATCTTGGTGGAGTTTTCCTTTGATGAGTATGAAGTGTACTTTCCCATCTCTTTTGATTAATTTTGGTTTAAAGTCTATTTTACTAGATATTGGAATGGTTGCTCCCACTTGCTTCTTGAGTCTATTTGCTTGAAAAATCATTTTCCAGCCCTTACTCTGAGATTAATTTTATCTTTGTTGTTGAGGTCTGTTTCTTGTATGAAGTAGAATGATAGATCCTTTTCTTTTCTGTACATTATGTTATCCAGTGTATCTTTAATGAGGAATTTGTTCCATTGATCTTGCTAGACATTAATGACCCACGATTATTAATTCCTGCTCTTTTTATGTTTGTGGTGGTTGTGTGTTTGTGTGTGTGTGTGTGTGTGTGTGTGTGTGTATTTGTGTGCATGTGTGCATGTGTATTTCCTTTCTTTTGGATTTGCTAGTGTAGATCTTTCTCCAAAATGGGCCACATAGTTGGTCAGAAAGCATGTCTCAACAAACACAAGGAATTTGCAATAACTCCTTGTATCTTATCAGATTACTATGGATTAAACCTGGACTTTAACCACAATGGTATCAGCAGAAATCCTAGAAACTCATGGAAACTGAACAATGAAAATTTAATGGTCACCAAGTCAGGGAAAAAAAATAAAGATATTAAGGACCTTCTAGAATTCATTGAAAATGAGTGAAGTACAGAGCTTAATAGAATTCTCAACAGAGGAATCTCAATGGCTAAGAAGCACATAAAGAAATGTCCAATATCATTTGTTATCAGGGAAATGGAGATCAAATGACTCTGTGATTCCACCTTTTTATCATTTGGACATTTTATGTATTTACATTTCAAATGTTTTCTGCTTTCCTGGTTTCCTTTCTGGAACCCTTTAACTTGTTCACCCTCCCCCTGCTTCTATGAGGGTGCTCCTCCTCCCACATACCTACCCTCACCTCATTATCTTGGCACTCTCCTATACTAGGGAAAAGAGCCTTCACAGATTTATCAAGAACCTCTCCTCTTATGGATGCCAGACAATGTCATCCTCTGCTACATATTCCACTAGAGTCATGGGTCCCTTCATGTATATTGTTTGGTTGGTGGTTACATCCCAGAAAGCTCTAGGGTATCTGGTTGATAGATAATATTGTTCTTCCTAAGAGGTTACAAACCCCATTCAGCTCTTTTAAATTTTTTTTTCTCAAACTCCTCCATTGCAGTCTCCCTGCTCAATAAAATATTTGGCTATGAGCATGTACCTCTGGATGTATGACAGGAGACAGCTATAAAAGGGTTCCTGTCAGCAAGTATTTCTTGGCATCTGCAATAGTGTCTAGGTTTTGGTATCTGTATACAGGATGGATCTCCAGGTGGGGCAGTCACTGAATGGCCTTTCTTTCAGTCTCTGCTCCAATTTTTGTCCCCATGTTTCCTTTAGGCAGGAGTCATTCAGGTTAAAATTTAAAGATGAGTGGGTGTCCCTATGCCCCAATGTGGGACGGGGCTTATTTAACCTTTGAATATGGTCTCTACAGGTTATTTCTCCCCTTTGTTGGGCATTTTAGTTTATCTCATCCCTGTTGGGTCCTTGGAGTTTCTTGTTTCCTGGCATTTGGGACATGCTAGTGGTTACACCCCTAGTTAATATTCCTATTTTTGAGGACTATTGAAACTGAATTGTAACCTCCTTTAATAAGGCAGGAATTCTTGTGGAAGAAGGGGGCTTCAAGTCACCTGCAAACTCTGCAATCCAAAATGTGTCCTGTCTACAATATACACATAAATGAAGGAATAACAGAGACTGTGGGGATGGCCATCCAATGACTGGACCATCTTGAGAACCATCCCTGGATATAGAGTCAACAGTATTGATGCTGTACTTTCAAACAGGAACCTACCATAACTGTCTCCTAAGAATTTTTAACAAAAAGTACATGGAAGCAAATACAGATGTTCAAGGCCAAAAATCAGGCAGAGATTGGACAATCTTGTAGAAGACTAGGGGATAGAATTGGATTAGCTGGAAGGCTGAAGGATATAACAAGAACACCTACAGATTTAAGTAACCCAAGCCCCTGGGGGCTAATAGCCTGAACCACCAACCAAAGAACATGCAGGGGGAGGACCTAGGCCCACCACATATTTGCAGCATATGTGCATCTTGGTATACATGCGTATCCCCTAACATCTGAAGAAGGGGCTATCTGATTCTGTTGCATGCCATTGGATCCCCTTCCACAACCTAGACTGCCTGGTTAGCCCTCAGTGGGAGAGAGGGTGCTTGGTTCTGCTGGGAATTGATGTCCAAGGGTAGGGTGGTAACCAAGGGAGTCTTCTCCTTTTCTAAGAAGGGACAGGAGTAATAGGGGTGGAGATTTTTAAAGGTGGGATTAAGAGGAGAGGAAGGGTGTTGTGATTGGTATATAATATGAATAAATACTGAATTACAGAGAAGAAAAGAAGAAAAAGATAATATGGATAGACATCTAAGTATTTAAAAAGTTAAATGAAAATTTAACAAAAATGCATACACCATTAAAAGGAAGCAACAGAAGACAAGTTAATGCAAAATTATTTTGCTTAAAATCTGCAACAATAAACTAGATTAATGAGATGAATTTCTCTATTGCTGCAGAGACAATACCATGGCTAGTAAACTAAAAACATTAGAAGTTGCTGGCACTTAGAAGTCTAGATAAACCACTCATCCACCAAGATGAGTGTAGCCAGAGCTCTCAGTTGTCAACAATTAGTCATGTTGCCCGTGCTCTTCCTCTCACACAGACACAGAGTGTTCTGCTCCTCTCCATATAAACAGCACATTAGCAGCTGGGCTACCTCAAGCAAGGACATTTTTTGTTAGGGTCTGTATCACTGTGGGAGGAGCATGGGTAGCTTGCATGCAGTAATAAACTCCCAAATCCTCAGCTTCCACTCCACTGATTTTGAGTGTGAAATCTGTTCCTGACCCACTGCCACTGAACCTGTTGGGGACCCCAGATTCCAGGTTGGATACCAAATAAATTAGAAGCTGCGGAGATTGGCCTGGCCTCTGTAGGAACCAATATAAATAGGTGTTTCCATCACTATCTAAGAGACTCTGACTTGACCTGCAAGAGATGGAGACCGATTGTCCAATGGTAGCTGATAATGTGGATGGAGTCTGGGTCAGCACAACATCACCGTTGGTTCCTGAAATTATAATAGAACAGTGCGAAGTCATTTGCAAATTTCCCAAGCAATCTTTGTGAATTACTTTTTGTTACTTATTTCAAGTGAGATTCTGGTATGTTTGGTGATTAATAAAAAATATATCAAATGCTTTTTTATAAAACAATTCAGTTGAAGATCCTAAAGCTCATACACCTTCCCATCTACATTAGAATCTTCTTAGCACAAATCCTATCTCATCTGTAATTTCTCATCATCAAGTAATAGAAGCTCATGTGTCCATTCTAGAAAAGAGGACCTGCCTTACCATACATGGACAGCCAACATGGGTAATCATAACTCAACCTCCATTCTTCTCCTGTACCTCATTCTCTACTTACCCAGAATCCAAAGCAATAATAAAAACAGGGACTGGACAGGACTCATCGTTTTCAGGAGATGAACTTAGTAGAGGAATCACTGAAAGCAAGTCTACAGCTGACCTTTTATCTCAGTACAGGAAGGCAAAGACATCCCTGGGGAACAATATGCAAATAACCTGCCACTAATAGAGGTGTTTATAGGGGACAGTTTGTGGGGTTCTTGTATTTTTAAAATAACTCACACAGGTCTTCTGTAGAAGGAGTGAATGTAATTAAACAATATGTCTTGACTTATAGGAGACTAGCAGGTTGCTGAAAGACTGGCAAAGTGGTTCAAATCCATTTTGTTTTTATTATAATTTCTTTAGACATAATCTATTGATGAAGATTCTGGTAATTCCCCAACTCTCCCATGAATAAACAATCCTGGACATTTTAACAGGGAAAGGGGTTTTAGGAAATAAATTATTTGTTACAGTTTTTCTATTTTCTAGAGAGGGGGAAAACACATGAGGGAAACTTCATATTGTAGGGAGACTGTCATTATTTAGGCTGAGTGTACATTTTCTATTTTTACCTCCAGACTGTCCACCAAACAAATTACTCTGTCATTAAGTGGGCTCCAATACTCTATGCGAATAATAGAAAAATCTTGATAAAATCAGGTGGGCTTTTGCCAAGTCTAAGCAGTTGGAGATGAGCAGGAGGAGACAAATAAGAGTACAGCAAAAACTCGATCTCCCTTTTTATGGGTATCTTCAGGAACACTCAAAGGATGCCTACTTCTGAAAAATGCTCTCAGTAGGTGGCACCAAAAGCAAAACATCTGTGATAGCCCAACCTCTTACTTCTGCTTCCCTGTGGGGTGTCTGTTATGACATGTATCACTGTAGACTGGGGAAGTTACTACAGTCTTGGCTATAAAAATTTCCATAATTTTCTTACTCCAACATGCTGCTGAGAGGAAAATCCATCACAAACCAACTATAACTAAACCTTTAGGAGACAATGTCTTCCAAGATGGATGCCAAATAAATTCGAGGCCTAAAAGCTTTCCCTGGTTTCTGCTGATAAGAAACTATGCCAATGGCAAGTGGTCTCATTAAACTGATTAGTGACAGAGAGAGCAGACACAGTGGGAACAGAGTTATCTGGATGTCACATTGGGTACCTGGCATTGGAAATGCAAACATGCATTGTTATTCATACCACTGGAAAAATGTCCTTTAAAAACATGCAGCATTGATTATAGTATTCCAGAAACTTCTGGACACTAGTTTTCCTCACCTTAGCAAAGTACCAGGAGATCTAAGGAGTGATTTCTTTCTCAGTCAATTTGTCCTATGTATAGAGGAAATTTACAGATTTTTTGCATCAGTTTTCTATCTTGATACCTTGCTGAAAATGTTTATCAGCAGCAGAAGTTTTCTGATGGAGTTTTTAGTAGTTTTATGAATAAAATCATATTATCTCTCAATAAATATATTTTGAATTCTTCCTCTCCTATTTGTATCCTTTTGATCTCTTATCAATTGTATAAAGGAGGGTCACTGATTTCTTTGAAATAATTTTATATCCAGCCACTTTGCAGTATTTGTTTGTCACCTGTAGGAATTCTCTGGTAGAATTTTGGGGCTTGCATATGAATTTTATCTGTGATGTTTTATATATACTAGGCCCAGGGATTGCCACTATAAGAAGATGTGACCCCGTTGAACTAGGTCTTTCGCTGTGAGTGTGGGCTTTAGGAATCTCATCCTAGCTGCCTAGAAGCTAGCATTCTGCTAGCATCCTTCAGATTGGGATGTATAATAGTTAGTTTCCCTTGCACCATGCCTGCCTGGGTGCTGCCACGTTCCTTGATGATAATGGACTGAACCTCTGAATTTGTAAGCCAGCCCCAATTAAATGTTGTCCTTTACAACACTTGGCATTGGTCATGGTGTCTGTTCACAGCAGTAAAATCCTAACTAAGGAGTTGGTGCAAGGGACTGGAATATTGCTGAGGTAGGCCTGTCCATGCTTCTGGTTGGAAGAATGTGGATTTTGGGACATTGGATTTGGAAAGCAGTTAAATGTTTTAAAGCGGGCCTAATTGGTTATCCTAGTAAGAGTATGGAAGACTTAGTTACAGAGAGTAATTTGAATTGTACAGACCAGGCCCAGGTTTCAGTGGAGAATTTCAATATGTGGTCTAGAATCTGTTTTTTGTTGTATTTTAGTGAAGAATATGACTACTTTTTGCCCTTGTCTGAAGAGTGCATGTTGATACATCAAAATTAATATTTTATGCCTTATACAAAGCAAATCATTTCACATTCTGACCATTGTCAGAGAAAGAAATGCACTCTGAAAAGAGAAATAAAGGAAACACAGGTAGCTTTATTTAGAGTTAAAGGGAAATATGCCCCATTATGTGGCTCTTATTCCAAATCAACGAACACCATCAAGAACTATACCAACTAAAAGGCACATTGACCTGTGCTCTGGCTCCATGCAAATCAACAAGATTTAAGAGAATTTGGCACAGCTATAGAGTAAGTTAATCACAAATAATCAACATAGGCCTGGGATCCTAAAAATTCCAGGTCATATATAACTGCAAGAACATTACTTCTCTTTGTAAACCATAGTGTAGATTATTTCTACTTTCCTATGAACAGTGTGATCTATGGTTCTACTCACAGCTCATGTCCTATAATTTTCTCCCTCTCTATTGGCCATCTCCTCATCTAATACATTGTGTCCATTCTTCTCCATTTTTCGTCCTGAATAATACGATTTCTAATTTTGTGACACTCTTCCAAAAAATATTTTTTTGTTTGGTTTCCTTCCATTCTCTATACCGATTTGATATCAGTGGACTTTTGTTTTTAATGGTGCTTTGTTTGTTTGTTTGTTTACTATTTCTAGCTTGTTAAAAAATTCTATTGTTGATTTTTTGGGAATTTTACACCCTATACCCAAATCCCATTCATTTCTCAGTCCTTCCATGTCAGTCCTCCATCTTTGTTACCCCTTCACAAAAGGAAATTTTTAAAAATTAAAAAAGTATCTACTTGGAAAGATTGTAAAATATTGATTTAGCTCCCTGACATTGCCTGCCTAAGAAAATTACAGGACATGTTCTAAGAGAATTTTGGCTTGTGAAAGCACCCTGGGGGAAGCTGAGAGAGGAATTGATATTGCATGCGAAAAAGAGTTTGGAAAGCACTGTAGAAATAGTTATTACATGAGCTTAATCAAAATATGTTGTGAATTAAGACAAGTTAAAAATATTAACGTTACTATGACCTGTTTAGCACCTTTATGTTCATGGTAATGCTTTAACCACAACTTTTTTCCTGAACAACCTGTGACCTGGAGGTTTTTCTGAGAGTAAAAAGTTAATGTATAGCTTACTTTTATGTGATTTTATGTGTGCATTCTGCTTTCTGGTCCCATACTTAACATGAGTGTCTTTGGAAAAAATAATGGACTTGAGGAAAATAATGAAAAGGTATTTGATTATATATTATTGTATAGCAAGGAATTATGTGACAAATAAAAGACTAAGGTGAACACAAATCCAAACCTATTGTTGAGACCCATGAAACAACTTATGATGGTTCTCAGAAGTAATATTTCTCAATGTTAGAGAATCTAAAATGTGAGAATACTTATATTTAATCATGGTTAAATCATGGTTTTATATTCTTTTACTTCTTACTGAAAATTTATTTTTATATTTATAAATAATTTACCTTACAACCCCATCACAGCCTATGTTCCCTCCTCTCTTCCCAGTCCCCAAATTCCATCCCCACTCCTCCATTCTCCTGTCCATCCCTCTCCTTGAGAAAGGCTTAGAAAAAGAAGCCTTAGAAAAGGCTTAGATCATCTCAGGCTCTATATTTCCTGGGTGTTTCCATTGTCCCGGGTCTCTAGCTCATCCCAGACAACTCATCCCTACCAATTACAGTTCTCCTGTACATATCCACTGCCCCCAGCACATCTAATTGCAGTAGGTCTAGGCTCTCCTGCTCTCCTACATTAGCTAGGTAAGGCAGCCCAGCTATAGGAAAGAGATGCAATGATGGACAAGAAAATCATATAGAGCTCCTACTCTTCCTGTTAGAGTTCTAAATGAAAACCTAGTTGCACAATTGTTACACGTGTGCCAAGAACCTAAATCCACTGCATGGATGCTCTCTGTTTGGTCATCTAGTCTATGGGTCTATAGGGGCCCAGGTTGGTGGATTCCAATTCCATGTTTTCATGTGGTGCCCTTGACTTTTCAGGCTCCTTTATTCCTTCCTCTTCATCTTTTGTAGAATTCTCCAAACTCCATACAACAATGTTGCACCCTGGGTCTCTGTATCTATTTTCATCAGTTGTTGGGTTAATTAATACTGTCAGGGATTCTCTTTCTTTCTCTCTCTCTCTCTCTCTCTCTCTCTCTCTCTCTCTCTCTCTCTCTCTGTGTGTGTGTGTGTGTGTGTGTGTGTGTGTGTGTGTGTGTATCTCAAGCAAGTTAGTCATTGCTTGGTCATCCTTTCAACCTCTGTAGCCTTGTTGAAGAAGGCATGTCACAGTAGATGTGGGCTTTAATACCCTCATGCTAGCTGCCTGGAAGTGACTTTCCTTACAGCTACCTTTAGATGAAGACATAGGACACTCAGCTCCACCTGCACAATGCCTGCCTGAACAATGTTTTGTTCCTGCCTTAATGACACTTAATGGAATCTCTGAACCTGTAAGCTAGACCCAACTAAATGTTGTTTTAACAAGAGTTGCTTTGGTCATGGTGTCTGTTCACAGCAGTAAAACCCTAACTAAGGCAATGTATGCTATCAATTTACTCTGATGTTTATATGTTTATTTTTTGTCTAGATGATCTATCCAAATGGATTAAAGTTTATCTGTGTTTTAAAATGAGAAGTTTTTTTTAATGAAATTGGGCATACCAGAGTTTGATACATATATGTTTCAATTCGTAATGTCTTTTTGGTTAACTGTTCTTGTTCCCTTTATTAAAATAAAATGTTCCTTTTTATCTCCTCATTAGATTTTGTTTGAAGTCTATTTTGCTAAAACAAAGTTAATGATGCTGCTTGCTTCATTGTCCTCTTTGATTGGAGTACATTTGTCCATCCTTTTACTCTAAGATGATGCTTCTCTTTAAAATTAAGGTTTTGTTGCATGGATTAGATAGATAGATGCTTTTTTCTTAATTCATTCAGTTAGCCTTTCTCTTTTAATTAGAGAACTGAGCCACTGATATATAAATTTATGATTAAAATGAAAGTATTAGTTGTCACCATTGTGGGATTTTTAAGTGTTCTCATTTGTGTTCTCAGTAGCACCTCGTATCTTATAATTAAGTCTTCTTTCCACAGTCTCTATGCTCATTCATTGCTTCTGCCAAAAATATGGTTTCCTGTACATTCTTAGGTTTGATTTGTTAGATTTAACAAAATTAAATTGTTGGCATCATGATACATTTTTGGTTCTCCTTTAATCATAGTTGATAATTTTCTTGGTATACTAGTCTAGACAGGATACCGTGGAACTTTAAGACTGGAAATGCATTTCTCCAGGCTCTGCTGGCTTTTGATGATTCAACTCAAGAAGCAGCTTTTATTTTGATGGGGTTTTCTTTTTTGTGATTTGTGTTTTTTCCCTTGATGCTTTCTGTATACTTTCTTGGTTCTGTATATTAAGTCTTTTAAAAATGATATGTCACGGTGATTTTCTTTCCTGATCTTTTCTTTGGATATTCTGTAAGTTTCCTTTATCAGTATGAATGTAGCATTATTAGTTTGGGAAAACTTTCTTCTATGATCATATTGAAATTCGGTCAAAGGCTTTAGCTAGGAATTGTTCTCCTTCATTTATACCTATAATTTGAAAATTTGGTATTTTTCATGATGTCCCATATGTTGTGTGTTCTAAACCTGTGTTTCTTTAAATGTTTCCTAGTCCTTATTTATTTTACATTCTCTGCTTTATCTTTAAGTCCTGATTGTCTTTCTTCTTTTTTTGAAAGACAATTTCATGTAATATATTCAATCACAGTTTCTTGTCACCCAACTCTTCCCATATCTTTCCCACCTTTCTACCCATCTAACTCTACCCTCTTTCTTTCTCGATTTCTTTGAAAAAACAATCAAACAAAACAACCTAACAAAGAAGTGAATTTTTAAACAAAATTTCTGATGGAGTTGATTTGTCTTGGCTTCCATTAAAAGAATATTTAAAAAGAAGGAAAACAAAAAGAAACACTCTTAAAAAGTCTGCGGGCTTAATATATGCACCAAAGCCCTGTAAGACAAAGTTGTCCAAATGAAACAATATAAGACAAAAATCAACAAAAATAGCATTGCGTTCATTTTATGTGGGCCATCTACATCTGAGCATATGGCCTACCTATAAGTGTGGTTTAAATTACAAGAGAGACTTCATTGGATAGAAATAATATGTTTCTTTTCCATGTGGATACCAATGTAGATAGCTTCTTGGTTGAGCATAGGAGTCCATGTTCACTAAGTCCTCTCACTACTGTGAATCTGTCCAGAATGAACTTGTGTAGGTCCTGTGCATGCTGCAACAAAAACTATTTGGAGTATTGTTGTGTCTGGGGGATGCTTTTTCTTTGGAATCATCAGCCTTTCTATCTGGTACAATCTTTCCACCTCCTCTTCTACAGAGCTCCCTGAATGTTGAATATGGGAATTTGATGATAACATCACATTTATAATTGGATGTTCCAATATCTCTCATTCTCTTCACATTTTCCAGTTTTATATCACTGTGTTCGTTCTCAATAGAACTATTGAGAGGAATCTTCTCTGATGATGGCTGAGAGAGGCACTGATCTGTGTATACCTAGCATTCTTAAGAGTCATTTCGTTGCTATTTTCATAGAGGAAAACTATATTTAGTTTTTCATAGGCCCATGAAATATCCAGACCCAAGTTCTGGGAACCTGATCAGTTTCAGGTATGGGTTCCATGTTTTTGGATGGGAGTTGAATCTAACAGAGAATGCTTGGCTAGTCCTACTATTTCTGCAACTGTTGAACGAGCATATCATGTATTCAGTCCTACAATAAAGTTCATATTGTCCAGTTTTGTAGAACGTTCTATGAGCTGCTAAGAAGAAGTTACATTTTTTGGCGTATGGCTGAAATGATCTGATAAAATCTCCTTGGTTCATTTCCTATATGACATTATTCAATTCCCCCATTCTCTATGAATGATGACTTGTGTATTGGCAAGTATGGAACACTGAGATCACCCATTATCATTAAGTGAAACTAAATATGTGATTTTAGCTGTAACAATAATTCATTTATGAAAGTTCGTGCTTTTAGGTTTATTGCATTAAGAATTCTAAAATCCCTTCCTGTGTCCACATGTGCCCAGAACTAAGGCTGTCCTACAGCTCTCCATACCCAAATCCTTCCCAGAAGTGATCTCAATCCTAAGCCCACAGATGGGGTCACCACTTTTGCTCCAATAACTTTCCAAAGAGGGATCCAACAGTAGCACACAGGGGACAGAAACCATGGAGCAGCCTGGGATAGGATGCTTCCAGTCTTAATCTGTGCCCAGAGTTAAGGCTGTCCTACAACCATCCATATTCAAATCCTGCCCGGAGAGAGAGATGGTCTCCTACGAGTGCTTTCACTTTTAAGATCACAGATTCACAGGCCAACAGGAGGGACAATCTCCAGTCAGAAACAGCAACATTATTTATCAGAGATAACCAGATGGCAAGAGGGAAGCAGAACAATATAAGCAACAGAAATCAAGGCTACGTGGCCTCATCAGAACCCAGTTCTCCCACCACAACAAGTCTTAGATACCTAATGCTCTCTAAAAGCAAGATTGGAATTTAAATTCCATCTCATGACGATGATAGAGGACTTTAGAAAGGATATAAATAACTCCCTTGAAGAAGTGAAGGACAACACAAGTAAACAATTGAAACCCTTAAAAGGGAAACACACACACACACACATCATTAAGAATTACAGAAAAACACAAACAGGTGAACAAACTGAACAAAAGGGTCCAGAATCTAAAAGTGGAAATATAAACAATAAAGAAAACACAAAGGGAAACAACTCTGGAGGTAGAAAACCTAGGAAAGAGATCAGGAGTCATAGATGGAAGCATCACCAAGAGAATACAAGAAAAAAGAGAATCTCTGGTGCAGAAGATACCACAGAAACCATTGACACAATAGTCAAAGAATATGTGAAATGCAAAAATCTCCTAAGCCTAAACATCTAGAAAATCCAGGAAATCCAGGACACAATGAGAAGATCAAACCTGAGGATAATAGGTATAGAAGACAGAGAAGATTCCCAACTTAAAGGGTCAGTAAATATCTTCAACAAAATTATAGAAGAAAACATCTGTAACCTAAAGGAAGAGATGCTCATTAATATAAAAGAAGCCTACAACAATGAATATCCTAGTAAGAGCACCAGTGGAAGAGGAAGCCCTGGGTCCTGCTAAGACTGAACCCCCAGTGAACTAGATTGTTGGGGGGAGGGCGGCAGGGGGGAGGGATGGGGAGAGACACCCATAAGGAAGGGGAGGGGAGGGATGTTTGCGGAAGCAGGGAAAGGGAATAACACTTTCGAAATGTATATAAAAATACTCAAGTTAATAAAAAAAAAAACTTGATAGATTGATGAAGCTAAGAAGTGCATGCTGGAAATAACTAACCAGAGGCCATAAAGAATGTGTACAAATTAACAAAATCAGAAATGAAAAGGGAGACATAACAGAGGAAATTCAAAAAATCATCAGATCCTACTACAAAACCCTATTCAAAAAATCTTGAAAATCTGGAGGCAATGGACAATTTCCTAGACAGATACAAGGTACTGAAGTTAATTCAGGAACAAATAAACCATTTAAACAACCCCATAACTCCTAAAGAAATAGAAGCAGTTAATAATAGACTATTAAACAAAAAGAGCCCAAATCCAGATGGGTTCAGTGCAGAATTCTATCAGACCTTCATAGAAGATCTCATAGCAATATTATCCAAACTATTCCACATAATTGAAACAGATGGAGCACTACCGAATTCCTTCTATGAAGCCACAAATACTCTTATACCTAAACCACACAAAGACCCAACGAAGAAAGAGAACTTCAGACCAATTTCCCTTATGAATATCAACACATAGATACTCAATAAAATTCTTGCAAACCGAATCCAAGAGCACATCAAAACAATCATCCATCATGATCAAGTAGGCTTCATTCCAGGGATGCAGGGATGGTTTAATATACGGAAAACTGTCAACGTAATCTACTATATAAACAAACTGAAAGATAAAAACCACATGATCATTTCATTAGATGCTGAGAAACCATTTGAAAAAATTCAACACACCTTCCTGATTAAAGTCCTGGAAAGAACAGGAATTCAAGGCCCATAGTTAAACATAGTAAATGCTGTACAGAGCAAACCAATAGGTAATATTAAACTAAATGGAAAAAAACTTGAAGCAATCCCACTAAAATCAGGGACTAGACAAGGCTGCCCACTCTCTCCCTACTTCTTCAATATAGTTCTCGAAGTCCTAGCCAGAGCAATCAGACAACAAATGGAGATCAAACAGATACAGATTGGAAAGGAATAAGTCAAAATATCACAATTTGCAGACAATATTATTGAATACTTAAGTGACCCAAAAGTTCCACCAGAAAACTACTAAACCTGATAAACACCTTCAGCATAGTGGCTGGGTATAAAATTAACTCAAATAAATCAGTAGCCTTCCTCTACACAAAAGAGAAACAAGCCGAGAAAGAAATTAGGGAAATGACACCCTTCATAATAGTCCCAAAAAATATAAAATACCTCGGTGTGACTTTAACCAAGCGAGTGAACGATCCATATGATAAGAACTTCAAGCCTCTGAAGAAAGAGATTGAAGAAGACTTCAGAAGATGGAAAGATCTCCCATGCTCAAGGAATGTCAGGAATAATATCTAAAAATGGACATTTTACCAAAAGTGATATACAGATTCAATGCAATCCCAATCAAAATACCAACTCAATGCTTCACAGAGTTAGACAGAAAAATTTGCAAATTCATCTGGAATAACAAAAAACCCAGTATATCTAAAACTATCCTCAACAATAAAAGACTTCTGGGGGAATCACTATCCCTGAACTCAAGCAGTATTACAGAGCTATGGTGAGAAAAAACTGTATGGTATTGGTACAGGGACAGAGAGATAGACCAGTGGAATAGAATTGAAGACCCAGAAATGAACTCACACACCTATGGTCACTTGATTTTGACAAAGGAGCCAAAACCATCCAATGGAAAAAAGATAGCATTTTCAGCAAATGGTGCCGGTTCAACTGAAGGTGAGCAAGTAGAAGAATGCAGATTGACCCATTCTTATCACCCTGTACAAAGCTTAAGTCCAAGGGGATCAAGGACCTCCTCATCAAACCAGATACACTCAAACTAATAAAGGAAAAAGTGGGGAAGAATCTCGAACACATGGACACTGGGGAAAATTTGCTGAACAAAACAACAATGGCTTATGTTCTAAGATCAAGAATCAACAAATGGTATCTCATAAAACTGCAAAGTTTCTGTAAGGCAAAGGACACTGTGGTTAGGACAAAACGGCAACCAACAGATTGGGAAAAGATCTTTACCAATCCTATAACTGATAGAGGGCTTATATCCAAAATATACAAAGAACTCACAAAGTTAGACTGCAGGGAGACATATAACCCTATTAAAAATTGGGGTTCGGAGCTAAAAAAAATTCACAGCTGAGGAATGCCGAATGGGTTAGAAACACCTAAAGAAATGTTCAACATCTTTAGTCATAAGGGAAATGCAAATCAAAACCCTGAGAATCTACCTCACACCAGTCAGAATGGCTAAAATCAAAAACTCAGGTGACAGCAGATGCTGGCAAGGATGTGGAGAAAGACATTATTGGTAGGATTGCAGACTGGTACAACCATTCTGGAAATCAGTCTGGAGGTTCCTCAGAAAATTGGACATTGAACTACCTGAGGACCCAGCTATACCTCTTTTGGGCATATAAGCAAAAGATGCCCCAACATATAACAAAGACACGTGCTCCACTATGTTCATCGCAGCCTTATTTATAATAGCCAAAAGCTGGAAAGAACACAGATGCCCTTCAACTGAGGAATGGATACAGAAAATGTCGTACATCTACGCAATGGAATATTACTCAGCTATCAAAAACAATGACTTTATGAAATTTATAGGCAATGGATGGAACTGAAAAATATCATCTTGAGCATGGTAACCCAATCACAGAAAAAATCATATGGTATGCACTCATAGATAAGTGGATATTAGCCCGATGCTCGAATTACCCTAGATGCACAGAACCCATTAAACTCAAGAAGGATGACCAAAATGTGAATGCTTCACTCCATATAGAAGGGGATGTGGAGGGGTTAGGGGGATGTTGGCCTGGAAACCAGGAAAAGGGAATAACAATTGAAATGTACATAAGAAATACCCAAGTTAATTAAGATGGAGGAAAAAAATTAAAAAAAAAAGATGAGCTGAGCATTCTGGATTGTAGTTAATGTCTTAATATGCAAATAAACTCAGAAAAGCTTGACTTGGTGTTCAAAGGACACCTGCACTGGAGTCACCCTGTGGCAGTTAGGATTAGCAAAGAGTTCCCTAGAGAGTTTTAATGTATATCTTGTGATTTTCTGGCTGTCCCTGGGGAATCATTATGTTCTGCTATTCTGTGCTTCCATGGGAAAGGTGAACTGTCACTGCTCTGCTGTATAGGCTGTAAGATTCAGGAGCACCGTGAGCCTTCAGAAATAAACTTTTAACAACTGTATTTTTGCTATATACATATGTGTGTTTGGTCTACATGTATGTTGATGCACCACGTTTGAGCCTGTTGAAGTTGATTTCCAGAAAAGGGAATTGTGTCCCTTAGAACTAGAGTTGCAGATGGTTATGAATGCTGAGAACTGAATCCATGACCTCTTCAAGAACAGAAAGGGCTCTTAAACACTGGTCCATCTCTCTAGCCCCAAGCATTTTTTTTAAATCTTAGAATAACATATTTGGCATTATGATATTTTTCACAAAGAGAAAACAAACCTACTTATTAGCATAGCAAAAAAATAAAGCAGTGAACATGGGACTCATTTTGTGAGTCTAGAAACCTAAATTGAGAATGAATGAGAATTATTGAGGATAAGGTCAGGTCTCAGTCTCATTCCAAAATCAATGTTGAGTCCATCAGATAACTTCACAGAGTATTATTTTGTCCTGTAACCAATAATGTGTCAAAATCCATGATTCTTATAAATCAGCTTGGTTTTTGGACAAAATGTCCCTATGCTGTCAATTTCTTTTTTTTTTTTTTTATTAACTTGAGTATTCCTTATTTACATTTCGAGTGTTATTCCCTTTCCCGGTTTCCAGGCAAACATCCCCCTAATCCCTCCCCCTCCCCTTCTTTATGGGTGTTCCCCTCCCCATCCTCCCCCCATTGCCGCCCTCCCCCCAACAATCTAGTTCACTGGGGGTTCAGTCTTAGCAGGACCCAGGGCTTCCCCTTCCACTGGTGCTCTTACTAGGATATTCATTGCTACCTATGAGG